>NC_136769.1:25922479-26099686 GCF_947034865.1 Barbatula barbatula | reverse complement strand
ATGTATGTGCGAGTGTTTTTTTAGATGTGTGTGTTCAGAGTTTGTTTGTATGTTCGAGTGTTTTATAGATGTGTGTGTGCAGAGTTTGTATGTATGTGCGAGTGTTTTTTAGATGTGTGTGTTCAGAGTTTGTATGTATGTGCGAGTTTTTTTATAGATGTGTGTGTGTGCAGAGTTTGTATGGATGTGCGAGTGTTTTATAGATATGTGTGTTCAGAGTTTGTATGTATGTGCGAGTGTTTCATAGATGTGTGTGCAGAGTTTGTATGGATGTGCGAGTGTTTTTTAGATGTGTGTGTTCAGAGTTTGTATGTATGTGCGAGTGTTTTATAGATGTGTGTGTGTGCAGAGTTTGTATGGATGTGCGAGTGTTTTATAGATGTGTGTGTTCAGAGTTTGTATGTATGTGCGAGTGTTTTATAGACGTGTGTGTGCAGAGTTTGTATGTATGTGCGAGTGTTTTATAGATGTGTGTGAGCAGAGTTTGTATGTATGTGCGAGTGTTTTATAGACGTGTGTGTGCAGAGTTTGTATGTATGTGCGAGTGTTTTATAGATGTGTGTGAGCAGAGTTTGTATGTATGTGCGAGTGTTTTTTAGATGTGTGTGTGCAGAGTTTGTATGTATGTGCGAGTGTTTCATAGATGTGTGTGTGCAGAGTTTGTATGGATGTGCGAGTGTTTTTTAGATGTGTGTGTTCAGAGTTTGTATGTATGTGCGAGTGTTTTATAGATGTGTGTGTGTGCAGAGTTTGTATGGATGTGCGAGTGTTTTATAGATGTGTGTGTTCAGAGTTTGTATGTATGTGCGAGTGTTTTATAGATGTGTGTGCAGAGTTTGTATGTATGTGCGAGTGTTTTATAGATGTGTGTGTGTGCAGAGTTTGTATGTATGTGCGAGTGTTTTATAGATGTGTGTGTGCAGAGTTTGTATGTATGTGCGAGTGTTTTATAGATGTGTGTGTGTGCAGAGTTTGTATGTATGTGCGAGTGTTTTTTAGATGTGTGTGTTCAGAGTTTGTATGTATGTGCGAGTGTTTTATAGATGTGTGTGTGCAGAGTTTGTATGTATGTGCGAGTGTTTTATAGATGTGTGTGTGTGCAGAGTTTGTATGTATGTGCGAGTGTTTTTAGATGTGTGTGTTCAGAGTTTGTATGTATGTGCGAGTGTTTTTTAGATGTGTGTGTTCAGAGTTTGTATGTATGTGCGAGTGTTTTATAGATGTGTGTGTGTGCAGAGTTTGTATGTATGTGCGAGTGTTTTATAGATGTGTGTGTTCAGAGTTTGTATGTATGTGCGAGTGTTTTATAGATGTGTGTGTGTGCAGAGTTTGTATGGATGTGCGAGTGTTTTTTAGATGTGTGTGTTCAGAGTTTGTATGTATGTGCGAGTGTTTTATAGATGTGTGTGTGTGCAGAGTTTGTATGTATGTGCGAGTGTTTTATAGATGTGTGTGCGTGCAGAGTTTGTATGTATGTGCGAGTGTTTTTTAGATGTGTGTGTTCAGAGTTTGTATATATGTGCGAGTGTTTTATAGATGTGTGTGTGTGTGCAGAGTTTGTATGTATGTGCGAGTGTTTTATAGATGTGTGTGTGTGCAGAGTTTGTATGTATGTGCGAGTGTTTTATAGATGTGTGTGTGCAGAGTTTGTATGTATGTGCGAGTGTTTTATAGATGTGTGTGCGCAGAGTTTGTATGTATGTGCGAGTGTTTTATAGATGTGTGTGTGCAGAGTTTGTATGTATGTGCGAGTGTTTTATAGATGTGTGTGTTCAGAGTTTGTATGTATGTGCGAGTGTTTTATAGATGTGTGTTAGTGCAGAGTTTGTATAAATGTGCGAGTGTTTTTTAGATGTGTGTGTTCAGAGTTTGTATGTATGTGCGAGTGTTTTATAGATGTGTGTGTGTGCAGAGTTTGTATGTATGTGCGAGTGTTTTTTAGATGTGTGTGTTCAGAGTTTGTATATATGTGCGAGTGTTTTATAGATGTGTCTGTGTGTGCAGAGTTTGTATGTATGTGCGAGTGTTTTATAGATGTGTGTGTTCAGAGTTTGTATGTATGTGCGAGTGTTTTTTAGATGTGTGTGTTCAGAGTTTGTATGTATGTGCGAGTGTTTTATAGATGTGTGTGTGCAGAGTTTGTATGTATGTGCGAGTGTTTTATAGATGTGTGTGTGTGCAGAGTTTGTACGTATGTGGGAGTGTTTTATAGATGTGTGTGTGCAGAGTTTGTATGTATGTGCGAGTGTTTTATAGATGTGTGTGTGTGCAGAGTTTGTATGTATGTGCGAGTGTTTTATAGATGTGTGTGTGTGCAGAGTTTGTATGTATGTGCGAGTGTTTTATAGATGTGTGTGTGCAGAGTTTGTATGTATGTGCGAGTGTTTTATAGACGTGTGTGTGCAGAGTTTGTATGTATGTGCGAGTGTTTTATAGACGTGTGTGAGCAGAGTTTGTATGTATGTGCGAGTGTTTTATAGATGTGTGTGTGCAGAGTTTGTATGTATGTGCGAGTGTTTTATAGATGTGTGTGTGTGTGCAGAGTTTGTATGTATGTGCGAGTGTTTTATAGATGTGTGTGTGCAGAGTTTGTATGTATGTGCGAGTGTTTTATAGATGTGTGTGCAGAGTGTGTATGTATGTGCGAGTGTTTTATAGATGTGTGTGCGCAGAGTTTGTATGTATGTGCGAGTGTTTTATAGATGTGTGTGCGCAGAGTTTGTATGTATGTGCGAGTGTTTTATAGATGTGTGTGCGCAGAGTTTGTATGTATGTGCGAGTGTTTTATAGACGTGTGTGTGCAGAGTTTGTATGTATGTGCGAGTGTTTTATAGACGTGTGTGTTCAGAGTTTGTATGTATGTGCGAGTGTTTTATAGATGTGTGTGTGTGCAGAGTTTGTATGGATGTGCGAGTGTTTTTTAGATGTGTGTGTTCAGAGTTTGTATGTATGTGCGAGTGTTTTATAGATGTGTGTGTGTGCAGAGTTTGTATGTATGTGCGAGTGTTTTATAGATGTGTGTGTGTGCAGAGTTTGAATGTATGTGCGAATGTTTTATAGATGTGTGTGTGTGCAGAGTTTGTATGTATGTGCGAATGTTTTATAGATGTGTGTGTGCAGAGTTTGTATGTATGTGCGAGTGTTTTATAGATGTGTGTGTGTGCAGAGTTTGTATGTATGTGCGAATGTTTTATAGATGTGTGTGTGCAGAGTTTGTATGTATGTGCGAATGTTTTATAGATGTGTGTGTGTGCAGAGTTTGTATGTATGTGCGAGTGTTTTATAGATGTGTGTGTTCAGAGTTTGTATGTATGTGCGAGTGTTTTATAGATGTGTGTGTGTGCAGAGTTTGTATGGATGTGCGAGTGTTTTTTAGATGTGTGTGTTCAGAGTTTGTATGTATGTGCGAGTGTTTTTTAGATGTGTGTGTTCAGAGTTTGTTTGTATGTTCGAGTGTTTTATAGATGTGTGTGTGCAGAGTTTGTATGTATGTGCAAGTGTTTTATAGATGTGTGTGTGCAGAGTTTGTTTGTATGTTCGAGTGTTTTATAGATGTGTGTGTGCAGAGTTTGTATGTATGTGCGAGTGTTTTTTAGATGTGTGTGTTCAGAGTTTGTATGTATGTGCGAGTGTTTTATAGATGTGTGTGTGTGCAGAGTTTGTATGGATGTGCGAGTGTTTTTTAGATGTGTGTGTTCAGAGTTTGTATGTATGTGCGAGTGTTTTTTAGATGTGTGTGTTCAGAGTTTGTTTGTATGTTCGAGTGTTTTATAGATGTGTGTGTGCAGAGTTTGTATGTATGTGCGAGTGTTTTTTAGATGTGTGTGTTCAGAGTTTGTTTGTATGTTCGAGTGTTTTATAGATGTGTGTGTGCAGAGTTTGTATGTATGTGCGAGTGTTTTTTAGATGTGTGTGTTCAGAGTTTGTATGTATGTGCGAGTGTTTTATAGATGTGTGTGTGTGCAGAGTTTGTATGGATGTGCGAGTGTTTTATAGATATGTGTGTTCAGAGTTTGTATGTATGTGCGAGTGTTTCATAGATGTGTGTGCAGAGTTTGTATGGATGTGCGAGTGTTTTTTAGATGTGTGTGTTCAGAGTTTGTATGTATGTGCGAGTGTTTTATAGATGTGTGTGTGTGCAGAGTTTGTATGGATGTGCGAGTGTTTTATAGATGTGTGTGTTCAGAGTTTGTATGTATGTGCGAGTGTTTTATAGACGTGTGTGTGCAGAGTTTGTATGTATGTGCGAGTGTTTTATAGATGTGTGTGAGCAGAGTTTGTATGTATGTGCGAGTGTTTTATAGACGTGTGTGTGCAGAGTTTGTATGTATGTGCGAGTGTTTTATAGATGTGTGTGAGCAGAGTTTGTATGTATGTGCGAGTGTTTTTTAGATGTGTGTGTGCAGAGTTTGTATGTATGTGCGAGTGTTTCATAGATGTGTGTGTGCAGAGTTTGTATGGATGTGCGAGTGTTTTTTAGATGTGTGTGTTCAGAGTTTGTATGTATGTGCGAGTGTTTTATAGATGTGTGTGTGTGCAGAGTTTGTATGGATGTGCGAGTGTTTTATAGATGTGTGTGTTCAGAGTTTGTATGTATGTGCGAGTGTTTTATAGATGTGTGTGCAGAGTTTGTATGTATGTGCGAGTGTTTTATAGATGTGTGTGTGTGCAGAGTTTGTATGTATGTGCGAGTGTTTTATAGATGTGTGTGTGCAGAGTTTGTATGTATGTGCGAGTGTTTTATAGATGTGTGTGTGTGCAGAGTTTGTATGTATGTGCGAGTGTTTTTTAGATGTGTGTGTTCAGAGTTTGTATGTATGTGCGAGTGTTTTATAGATGTGTGTGTGCAGAGTTTGTATGTATGTGCGAGTGTTTTATAGATGTGTGTGTGTGCAGAGTTTGTATGTATGTGCGAGTGTTTTTAGATGTGTGTGTTCAGAGTTTGTATGTATGTGCGAGTGTTTTTTAGATGTGTGTGTTCAGAGTTTGTATGTATGTGCGAGTGTTTTATAGATGTGTGTGTGTGCAGAGTTTGTATGTATGTGCGAGTGTTTTATAGATGTGTGTGTTCAGAGTTTGTATGTATGTGCGAGTGTTTTATAGATGTGTGTGTGTGCAGAGTTTGTATGGATGTGCGAGTGTTTTTTAGATGTGTGTGTTCAGAGTTTGTATGTATGTGCGAGTGTTTTATAGATGTGTGTGTGTGCAGAGTTTGTATGTATGTGCGAGTGTTTTATAGATGTGTGTGCGTGCAGAGTTTGTATGTATGTGCGAGTGTTTTTTAGATGTGTGTGTTCAGAGTTTGTATATATGTGCGAGTGTTTTATAGATGTGTGTGTGTGTGCAGAGTTTGTATGTATGTGCGAGTGTTTTATAGATGTGTGTGTGCAGAGTTTGTATGGATGTGCGAGTGTTTTTTAGATGTGTGTGTTCAGAGTTTGTATGTATGTGCGAGTGTTTTATAGATGTGTGTGTGTGCAGAGTTTGTATGGATGTGCGAGTGTTTTATAGATGTGTGTGTTCAGAGTTTGTATGTATGTGCGAGTGTTTTATAGATGTGTGTGCAGAGTTTGTATGTATGTGCGAGTGTTTTATAGATGTGTGTGTGTGCAGAGTTTGTATGTATGTGCGAGTGTTTTATAGATGTGTGTGTGCAGAGTTTGTATGTATGTGCGAGTGTTTTATAGATGTGTGTGTGTGCAGAGTTTGTATGTATGTGCGAGTGTTTTTTAGATGTGTGTGTTCAGAGTTTGTATGTATGTGCGAGTGTTTTATAGATGTGTGTGTGCAGAGTTTGTATGTATGTGCGAGTGTTTTATAGATGTGTGTGTGTGCAGAGTTTGTATGTATGTGCGAGTGTTTTTAGATGTGTGTGTTCAGAGTTTGTATGTATGTGCGAGTGTTTTTTAGATGTGTGTGTTCAGAGTTTGTATGTATGTGCGAGTGTTTTATAGATGTGTGTGTGTGCAGAGTTTGTATGTATGTGCGAGTGTTTTATAGATGTGTGTGTTCAGAGTTTGTATGTATGTGCGAGTGTTTTATAGATGTGTGTGTGTGCAGAGTTTGTATGGATGTGCGAGTGTTTTTTAGATGTGTGTGTTCAGAGTTTGTATGTATGTGCGAGTGTTTTATAGATGTGTGTGTGTGCAGAGTTTGTATGTATGTGCGAGTGTTTTATAGATGTGTGTGCGTGCAGAGTTTGTATGTATGTGCGAGTGTTTTTTAGATGTGTGTGTTCAGAGTTTGTATATATGTGCGAGTGTTTTATAGATGTGTGTGTGTGTGCAGAGTTTGTATGTATGTGCGAGTGTTTTATAGATGTGTGTGTTCAGAGTTTGTATGTATGTGCGAGTGTTTTATAGATGTGTGTGTGTGTGTGCAGAGTTTGTATGTATGTGCGAGTGTTTTATAGATGTGTGTGTTCAGAGTTTGTATGTATGTGCGAGTGTTTTATAGATGTGTGTGTGCAGAGTTTGTATGTATGTGCGAGTGTTTTATAGATGTGTGTGTGTGCAGAGTTTTTATGTATGTGCGAGTGTTTTATAGATGTGTGTGTGCAGAGTTTGTATGTATGTGCGAGTGTTTTATAGATGTGTGTGTGTGCAGAGTTTGTATGTATGTGCGAGTGTTTTATAGATGTGTGTGTGCAGAGTTTGTATGTATGTGCGAGTGTTTTATAGATGTGTGTGCGCAGAGTTTGTATGTATGTGCGAGTGTTTTTTAGATGTGTGTGTTCAGAGTTTGTATGTATGTGCGAGTGTTTTTTAGATGTGTGTGTTCAGAGTTTGTATGTATGTGCGAGTGTTTTATAGATGTGTGTGTGCAGAGTTTGTATGTATGTGCGAGTGTTTTATAGATGTGTGTGTGTGCAGAGTTTTTATGTATGTGCGAGTGTTTTATAGATGTGTGTGTGCAGAGTTTGTATGTATGTGCGAGTGTTTTATAGATGTGTGTGTGTGCAGAGTTTGTATGTATGTGCGAGTGTTTTATAGATGTGTGTGTGCAGAGTTTGTATGTATGTGCGAGTGTTTTATAGATGTGTGTGCGCAGAGTTTGTATGTATGTGCGAGTGTTTTATAGATGTGTGTGTGCAGAGTTTGTATGTATGTGCGAGTGTTTTATAGATGTGTGTGTTCAGAGTTTGTATGTATGTGCGAGTGTTTTATAGATGTGTGTTAGTGCAGAGTTTGTATAAATGTGCGAGTGTTTTTTAGATGTGTGTGTTCAGAGTTTGTATGTATGTGCGAGTGTTTTATAGATGTGTGTGTGTGCAGAGTTTGTATGTATGTGCGAGTGTTTTATAGATGTGTGTGCGTGCAGAGTTTGTATGTATGTGCGAGTGTTTTTTAGATGTGTGTGTTCAGAGTTTGTATATATGTGCGAGTGTTTTATAGATGTGTCTGTGTGTGCAGAGTTTGTATGTATGTGCGAGTGTTTTATAGATGTGTGTGTTCAGAGTTTGTATGTATGTGCGAGTGTTTTTTAGATGTGTGTGTTCAGAGTTTGTATGTATGTGCGAGTGTTTTATAGATGTGTGTGTGCAGAGTTTGTATGTATGTGCGAGTGTTTTATAGATGTGTGTGTGTGCAGAGTTTGTACGTATGTGGGAGTGTTTTATAGATGTGTGTGTGCAGAGTTTGTATGTATGTGCGAGTGTTTTATAGATGTGTGTGTGTGCAGAGTTTGTATGTATGTGCGAGTGTTTTATAGATGTGTGTGTGTGCAGAGTTTGTATGTATGTGCGAGTGTTTTATAGATGTGTGTGTGCAGAGTTTGTATGTATGTGCGAGTGTTTTATAGACGTGTGTGTGCAGAGTTTGTATGTATGTGCGAGTGTTTTATAGACGTGTGTGAGCAGAGTTTGTATGTATGTGCGAGTGTTTTATAGATGTGTGTGTGCAGAGTTTGTATGTATGTGCGAGTGTTTTATAGATGTGTGTGTGTGTGCAGAGTTTGTATGTATGTGCGAGTGTTTTATAGATGTGTGTGTGCAGAGTTTGTATGTATGTGCGAGTGTTTTATAGATGTGTGTGTGAGCAGAGTTTGTATGTATGTGCGAGTGTTTTATAGATGTGTGTGTGAGCAGAGTTTGTATGTATGTGCGAGTGTTTTATAGATGTGTGTGCGCAGAGTTTGTATGTATGTGCGAGTGTTTTATAGATGTGTGTGCGCAGAGTTTGTATGTATGTGCGAGTGTTTTATAGATGTGTGTGCGCAGAGTTTGTATGTATGTGCGAGTGTTTTATAGACGTGTGTGTGCAGAGTTTGTATGTATGTGCGAGTGTTTTATAGACGTGTGTGTTCAGAGTTTGTATGTATGTGCGAGTGTTTTATAGATGTGTGTGTGTGCAGAGTTTGTATGGATGTGCGAGTGTTTTTTAGATGTGTGTGTTCAGAGTTTGTATGTATGTGCGAGTGTTTTATAGATGTGTGTGTGTGCAGAGTTTGTATGTATGTGCGAGTGTTTTATAGATGTGTGTGTGTGCAGAGTTTGTATGTATGTGCGAATGTTTTATAGATGTGTGTGTGTGCAGAGTTTGTATGTATGTGCGAATGTTTTATAGATGTGTGTGTGCAGAGTTTGTATGTATGTGCGAGTGTTTTATAGATGTGTGTGTGTGCAGAGTTTGTATGTATGTGCGAATGTTTTATAGATGTGTGTGTGCAGAGTTTGTATGTATGTGCGAATGTTTTATAGATGTGTGTGTGTGCAGAGTTTGTATGTGTGTGCAGAGTTTGTATGTATGTGCGAGTGTTTTATAGATGTGTGTGTGTGCAGAGTTTGTACGTATGTGCGAGTGTTTTATAGATGTGTGTGTGTGCAGAGTTTGTATGTATGTGCGAGTGTTTTATAGATGTGTGTGTGTGCAGAGTTTGTATGTATGTGCGAGTGTTTTATAGATGTGTGTGTGTGCAGAGTTTGTATGTATGTGCGAGTGTTTTATAGATGTGTGTGTGTGCAGAGTTTGTATGTATGTGCGAGTGTTTTATAGATGTGTGTGTGTGTGCAGAGTTTGTATGTATGTGCGAGTGTTTTATAGACGTGTGTGTGCAGAGTTTGTATGTATGTGCGAGTGTTTTATAGATGTGTGTGTGTGCAGAGTTTGTATGTATGTGCGAGTGTTTTTTAGATGTGTGTGTTCTGAGTTTGTATGTATGTGCGAGTGTTTTATAGATGTGTGTGTGTGTGCAGAGTTTGTATGTATGTGCGAGTGTTTTATAGATGTGTGTGAGCAGAGTTTGTATGTATGTGCGAGTGTTTTATAGATGTGTGTGTGTGCAGAGTTTGTATGTATGTGCGAGTGTTTTATAGATGTGTGTGAGCAGAGTTTGTATGAATGTGCGAGTGTTTTATAGATGTGTGTGTGTGCAGAGTTTGTATGTATGTGCGAGTGTTTTATAGATGTGTGTGTGCAGAGTTTGTATGTATGTGCGAGTGTTTTATAGATGTGTGTGAGCAGAGTTTGTATGTATGTGCGAGTGTTTTATAGATGTGTGTGAGCAGAGTTTGTATGTATGTGCGAGTGTTTTATAGATGTGTGTGTGAGCAGAGTTTGTATGTATGTGCGAGTGTTTTATAGATGTGTGTGTGTGCAGAGTTTGTATGTATGTGCGAGTGTTTTATAGATGTGTGTGTGTGCAGAGTTTGTACGTATGTGGGAGTGTTTTATAGATGTGTGTGTTCAGAGTTTGTATGTATGTGCGAGTGTTTTATAGATGTGTGTGTGCAGAGTTTGTATGTATGTGCGAGTGTTTTATAGATGTGTGTGTGCAGAGTTTGTATGTATGTGCGAGTGTTTTATAGATGTGTGTGTGTGCAGAGTTTGTATGTATTTGCGAGTGTTTTATAGATGTGTGTGTGTGCAGAGTTTGTATGTATGTGCGAGTGTTTTATAGATGTGTGTGTGTGCAGAGTTTGTACGTATGTGGGAGTGTTTTATAGATGTGTGTGTTCAGAGTTTGTATGTATGTGCGAGTGTTTTATAGATGTGTGTGCGCAGAGTTTGTATGTATGTGCGAGTGTTTTATAGATGTGTGTGCGCAGAGTTTGTATGTATGTGCGAGTGTTTTATAGATGTGTGTGCGCAGAGTTTGTATGTATGTGCGAGTGTTTTATAGATGTGTGTGTTCAGAGTTTGTATGTATGTGCGAGTGTTTTATAGATGTGTGTGAGCAGAGTTTGTATGTATGTGCGAGTGTTTTATAGATGTGTGTGTGCAGAGTTTGTACGTATGTGGGAGTGTTTTATAGATGTGTGTGTTCAGAGTTTGTATGTATGTGCGAGTGTTTTATAGATGTGTGTGTGTGCAGAGTTTGTATGTATGTGCTAGTGTTTTATAGATGTGTGTGTGCAGAGTTTGTATGTATGTGCGAGTGTTTTATAGATGTGTGTGTGTGCAGAGTTTGTATGTATGTGCGAGTGTTTTATAGATGTGTGTGTGTGCAGAGTTTGTACGTATGTGGGAGTGTTTTATAGATGTGTGTGTGCAGAGTTTGTATGTATGTGCGAGTGTTTTATAGATGTGTGTGTGTGCAGAGTTTGTATGTATGTGCGAGTGTTTTATAGACGTGTGTGTGCAGAGTTTGTATGTATGTGCGAGTGTTTTATAGATGTGTGTGAGCAGAGTTTGTATGTATGTGCGAGTGTTTTATAGATGTGCGTGTGCAGAGTTTGTATGTATGTGCGAGTGTTTTATAGATGTGTGTGTGTGCAGAGTTTGTATGTATGTGCGAGTGTTTTATAGATGTGTGTGTGCAGAGTTTGTATGTATGTGCGAGTGTTTTATAGATGTGTGTGCGCAGAGTTTGTATGTATGTGCGAGTGTTTTATAGATGTGTGTGCGCAGAGTTTGTATGTATGTGCGAGTGTTTTATAGATGTGTGTGCGCAGAGTTTGTATGTATGTGCGAGTGTTTTATAGACGTGTGTGTGCAGAGTTTGTATGTATGTGCGAGTGTTTTATAGATGTGTGTGTTCAGAGTTTGTATGTATGTGCGAGTGTTTTATAGATGTGTGTGTGTGCAGAGTTTGTATGGATGTGCGAGTGTTTTTTAGATGTGTGTGTTCAGAGTTTGTATGTATGTGCGAGTGTTTTATAGATGTGTGTGTGTGCAGAGTTTGTATGTATGTGCGAATGTTTTATAGATGTGTGTGTGTGCAGAGTTTGTATGTATGTGCGAATGTTTTATAGATGTGTGTGTGCAGAGTTTGTATGTATGTGCGAGTGTTTTATAGATGTGTGTGTGTGCAGAGTTTGTATGTATGTGCGAATGTTTTATAGATGTGTGTGTGCAGAGTTTGTATGTATGTGCGAATGTTTTATAGATGTGTGTGTGTGCAGAGTTTGTATGTGTGTGCAGAGTTTGTATGTATGTGCGAGTGTTTTATAGATGTGTGTGTGCAGAGTTTGTATGGATGTGCGAGTGTTTTTTAGATGTGTGTGTTCAGAGTTTGTATGTATGTGCGTGTGTTTTATAGATGTGTGTGTGTGCAGAGTTTGTATGGATGTGCGAGTGTTTTATAGATGTGTGTGTTCAGAGTTTGTATGTATGTGCGAGTGTTTTATAGATGTGTGTGAGCAGAGTTTGTATGTATGTGCGAGTGTTTTATAGATGTGTGTGTGTGCAGAGTTTGTATGGATGTGCGAGTGTTTTATAGATGTGTGTGTGCAGAGTTTGTATGTATGTGCGAGTGTTTTATAGATGTGTGTGTGTGCAGAGTTTGTATGTATGTGCGAGTGTTTTATAGATGTGTGTGTGTGCAGAGTTTGTATGTATGTGCGAGTGTTTTATAGATGTGTGTGTGTGCAGAGTTTGTGTGTATGTGCGAGTGTTTTATAGATGTGTGTGTTCAGAGTTTGTATGTATGTGCGAGTGTTTTATAGATGTGTGTGAGCAGAGTTTGTATGTATGTGCGAGTGTTTTTTAGATGTGTGTGTTCAGAGTTTGTATGTATGTGCGAGTGTTTTATAGATGTGTGTGTGCAGAGTTTGTTTGTATGTGCGAGTGTTTTATAGATGTGTGTGTGTGCAGAGTTTGTATGTATGTGCGAGTGTTTTTTAGATGTGTGTGTTCAGAGTTTGTATGTATGTGCGAGTGTTTTATAGATGTGTGTGTGTGCAGAGTTTGTATGTATGTGCAAGTGTTTTATAGATGTGTGTGTGTGCAGAGTTTGTATGTATGTGCGAGTGTTTTATAGATGTGTGTGTGCAGAGTTTGTATGTATGTGCGAGTGTTTTATAGATGTGTGTGTGTGTGCAGAGTTTGTATGTATGTGCGAGTGTTTTATAGATGTGTGTGTTCAGAGTTTGCATGTATGTGCGAGTATTTTATAGATGTGTGTGTGCAGAGTTTGTATGTATGTGCGAGTGTTTTATAGATGTGTGTGTGTGTGCAGAGTTTGTATGTATGTGCGAGTGTTTTATAGATGTGTGTGTGCAGAGTTTGTATGTATGTGCGAGTGTTTTATAGATGTGTGTGTGTTTAGAGTTTGTATGTATGTGCGAGTGATTTATAGACGTGTGTGTGCAGAGTTTGTATGGATGTGCGAGTGTTTTTTAGATGTATGTGTTCAGACTTTGTATGTATGTGCGAGTGTTTTATAGATGTGTGTGTGTGCAGAGTTTGTATGTATGTGCGAGTGTTTTATAGATGTGTGTGAGCAGAGTTTGTATGTATGTGCGAGTGTTTTATAGATGTGTGTGTTCAGAGTTTGTATGTATGTGCGAGTGTTTTTTAGATGTGTGTGTTCAGAGTTTGTATGTATGTGCGAGTGTTTTATAGATGTGTGTGTGCAGAGTTTGTATGTATGTGCGAGTGTTTTATAGATGTGTGTGTGTGCAGAGTTTGTATGTATGTGCGAGTGTTTTATAGATGTGTGTGTGCAGAGTTTGTATGTATGTGCGAGTGTTTTATAGATGTGTGTGTGTGCAGAGTTTGTATGTATGTGCGAGTGTTTTATAGATGTGTGTGTGTGCAGAGTTTGTATGTATGTGCGAGTGTTTTATATATGTGTGTGTGCAGAGTTTGTATGTATGTGCGAGTGTTTTATAGATGTGTGTGTGTGCAGAGTTTGTATGTATGTGCGAGTGTTTTATAGATGTGTGTGTGTGCAGAGTTTGTATGTATGTGCGAGTGTTTTATAGATGTGTGTGTGCAGAGTTTGTATGTATGTGTGAGTGTTTTATAGATGTGTGTGCAGAGTTTGTATGTATGTGCGAGTGTTTTATAGATGTGTGTGTGTTCAGAGTTTGTATGTATGTGCGAGTGTTTTATAGATGTGTGTGTGTTCAGAGTTTGTATGTATGTGCGAGTGTTTTGTAGATGTGTGTGAGCAGAGTTTGTATGTATGTGCGAGTGTTTTATAGATGTGTGTGTGCAGAGTTTGTATGTATGTGCAAGTGTTTTATAGATGTGTGTGTGTGCAGAGTTTGTATGTATGTGCGAGTGTTTTATAGATGTGTGTGTGCAGAGTTTGTATGTATGTGCGAGTGTTTTATAGATGTGTGTGTGCAGAATTTGTATGTATGTGCGAGTGTTTTATAGATGTGTGTGTGTGCAGAGTTTGTATGTGTGTGCAGAGTTTGTATGTATGTGCGAGTGTTTTTAGATGTGTGTGTTCAGAGTTTGTATGTATGTGCGAGTGTTTTTTAGATGTGTGTGTTCAGAGTTTGTATGTATGTGCGAGTGTTTTATAGATGTGTGTGTGTTCAGAGTTTGTATGTATGTGCGAGTGTTTTATAGATGTGTGTGTGTGTGCAGAGTTCGTATGTATGTGCGAGTGTTTTATAGATGTGTGTGCAGAGTTTGTATGTATGTGCGAGTGTTTTATAGATGTGTGTGCAGAGTTTGTATGTATGTGCGAGTGTTTTATAGATGTGTGTGAGCAGAGTTTGTATGTATGTGCGAGTGTTTTATAGATGTGTGTGTGCAGAGTTTGTATGTATGTGCGAGTGTTTTATAGATGTGTGTGTTCAGAGTTTGTATGTATGTGCGAGTGTTTTATAGATGTGTGTGAGCAGAGTTTGTATGTATGTGCGAGTGTTTTATAGACGTGTGTGTGCAGAGTTTGTATGTATGTGCGACTGTTTTATAGATGTGTGTGTGCAGAGTTTGTATGTATGTGCGAGTGTTTTATAGATGTGTGTGAGCAGAGTTTGTATGTATGTGCGAGTGTTTTATAGATGTGTGTGTGCAGAGTTTGTATGTATGTGCGACTGTTTTATAGATGTGTGTGTGCAGAGTTTGTATGTATGTTCGAGTGTTTTATAGATGTGTGTGTGCAGAGTTTGTATGTATGTGCGACTGTTTTATAGATGTGTGTTTGCAGAGTTTGTATGTATGTGCGAGTGTTTTATAGATGTGTGTGTGTGCAGAGTTTGTATGTATGTGCGAGTGTTTTATAGATGTGTGTGTGCAGAGTTTGTATGTATGTGCGAGTGTTTTGTAGATGTGTGTGTGTGCAGAGTTTGTATGTATGTGCGAGTGTTTTGTAGATGTGTGTGAGCAGAGTTTGTATGTATGTGCGAGTGTTTTGTAGATGTGTGTGTGTGCAGAGTTTGTATGTATGTGCGAGTGTTTTATAGATGTGTGTGTGTGCAGAGTTTGTATGGATGTGCGAGTGTTTTATAGATGTGTGTGTGCAGAGTTTGTATGTATGTGCGAGTGTTTTATAGATGTGTGTGTGTGCAGAGTTTGTATGTATGTGCGAGTGTTTTATAGATGTGTGTGTGTGCAGAGTTTGTATGTATGTGCGAGTGTTTTGAAGATGTGTGTGTGTGCAGAGTTTGTGTGTATGTGCGAGTGTTTTATAGATGTGTGTGTTCAGAGTTTGTATGTATGTGCGAGTGTTTTATAGATGTGTGTGAGCAGAGTTTGTATGTATGTGCGAGTGTTTTTTAGATGTGTGTGTTCAGAGTTTGTATGTATGTGCGAGTGTTTTATAGATGTGTGTGTGCAGAGTTTGTTTGTATGTGCGAGTGTTTTATAGATGTGTGTGTGTGCAGAGTTTGTATGTATGTGCGAGTGTTTTTTAGATGTGTGTGTTCAGAGTTTGTATGTATGTGCGAGTGTTTTATAGATGTGTGTGTGTGCAGAGTTTGTATGTATGTGCAAGTGTTTTATAGATGTGTGTGTGTGCAGAGTTTGTATGTATGTGCGAGTGTTTTATAGATGTGTGTGTGCAGAGTTTGTATGTATGTGCGAGTGTTTTATAGATGTGTGTGTGTGTGCAGAGTTTGTATGTATTTGCGAGTGTTTTATAGATGTGTGTGTTCAGAGTTTGTACGTATGTGCGAGTGTTTTTTAGATGTGTGTGTTCAGAGTTTGCATGTATGTGCGAGTGTTTTATAGACGTGTGTGTGCAGAGTTTGTATGGATGTGCGAGTGTTTTATAGATGTGTGTGTGCAGAGTTTGCATGTATGTGCGAGTGTTTTATAGATGTGTGTGTGCAGAGTTTGTATGTATGTGCGAGTGTTTTATAGATGTGTGTGTGTGTGCAGAGTTTGTATGTATGTGCGAGTGTTTTATAGATGTGTGTGTGCAGAGTTTGTATGTATGTGCGAGTGTTTTATAGATGTGTGTGTGTGCAGAGTTTGTATGTATGTGCGAGTGTTTTATAGACGTGTGTGTGCAGAGTTTGTATGGATGTGCGAGTGTTTTTTAGATGTATGTGTTCAGAGTTTGTATGTATGTGCGAGTGTTTTATAGATGTGTGTGTGTGCAGAGTTTGTATGTATGTGCGAGTGTTTTATAGATGTGTGTGAGCAGAGTTTGTATGTATGTGCGAGTGTTTTATAGATGTGTGTGTTCAGAGTTTGTATGTATGTGCGAGTGTTTTTTAGATGTGTGTGTTCAGAGTTTGTATGTATGTGCGAGTGTTTTATAGATGTGTGTGTGCAGAGTTTGTATGTATGTGCGAGTGTTTTATAGATGTGTGTGTGTGCAGAGTTTGTATGTATGTGCGAGTGTTTTATAGATGTGTGTGTGCAGAGTTTGTATGTATGTGCGAGTGTTTTATAGATGTGTGTGTGTGCAGAGTTTGTATGTATGTGCGAGTGTTTTATAGATGTGTGTGTGCAGAGTTTGTATGTATGTGCGAGTGTTTTATATATGTGTGTGAGCAGAGTTTGTATGTATGTGCGAGTGTTTTATAGATGTGTGTGTGCAGAGTTTGTATGTATGTGCGAGTGTTTTATAGATGTGTGTGCAGAGTTTGTATGTATGTGCGAGTGTTTTATAGATGTGTGTGTGTTCAGAGTTTGTATGTATGTGCGAGTGTTTTATAGATGTGTGTGTGTTCAGAGTTTGTATGTATGTGCGAGTGTTTTGTAGATGTGTGTGAGCAGAGTTTGTATGTATGTGCGAGTGTTTTATAGATGTGTGTGTGCAGAGTTTGTATGTATGTGCAAGTGTTTTATAGATGTGTGTGTGTGCAGAGTTTGTATGTATGTGCGAGTGTTTTATAGATGTGTGTGTGCAGAGTTTGTATGTATGTGCGAGTGTTTTATAGATGTGTGTGTGTGCAGAGTTTGTATGTGTGTGCAGAGTTTGTATGTATGTGCGAGTGTTTTTAGATGTGTGTGTTCAGAGTTTGTATGTATGTGCGAGTGTTTTTTAGATGTGTGTGTTCAGAGTTTGTATGTATGTGCGAGTGTTTTATAGATGTGTGTGTGTGTGCAGAGTTCGTATGTATGTGCGAGTGTTTTATAGATGTGTGTGCAGAGTTTGTATGTATGTGCGAGTGTTTTATAGATGTGTGTGCAGAGTTTGTATGTATGTGCGAGTGTTTTATAGATGTGTGTGAGCAGAGTTTGTATGTATGTGCGAGTGTTTTATAGATGTGTGTGTGCAGAGTTTGTATGTATGTGCGAGTGTTTTATAGATGTGTGTGTTCAGAGTTTGTATGTATGTGCGAGTGTTTTATAGATGTGTGTGAGCAGAGTTTGTATGTATGTGCGAGTGTTTTATAGACGTGTGTGTTCAGAGTTTGTATGTATGTGCGAGTGTTTTATAGATGTGTGTGTGTGCAGAGTTTGCATGGATGTGCGAGTGTTTTATAGATGTGTGTGTTCAGAGTTTGTATGCATGTGCGAGTGTTTTATAGATGTGTGTGTGTGCAGAGTTTGTATGGATGTGCGAGTGTTTTATAGATGTGTGTGTTCAGAGTTTGTATGTATGTGCGAGTGTTTTATAGATGTGTGTGTGTGCAGAGTTTGTATGTATGTGCGAGTGTTTTATAGATGTGTGTGTGTGCAGAGTTTGTATGTATGTGCGAGTGTTTTATAGATGTGTGTGTGCAGAGTTTGTATGTATGTGCGAGTGTTTTTTAGATGTGTGTGTTCAGAGTTTGTATGTATGTGCGAGTGTTTTATAGATGTGTGTGTGTGCAGAGTTTGTATGTATGTGCGAGTGTTTTATAGATGTGTGTGTGAACAGAGTTTGTATGTATGTGCGAGTGTTTTATAGATGTGTGTGCGTGCAGAGTTTGTATGTATGTGCGAGTGTTTTATAGATGTGTGTGAGCAGAGTTTGTATGTATGTGCGAGTGTTTTATAGATGTGTGTGTGCAGAGTTTGTATGTATGTGCGAGTGTTTTATAGATGTGTGTGCGTGCAGAGTTTGTATGTATGTGCGAGTGTTTTATAGATGTGTGTGTGTGTGTGCAGAGTTTGTATGTATGTGCGAGTGTTTTATAGATGTGTGTGTGAGCAGAGTTTGTATGTATGTGCGAGTGTTTTATAGATGTGTGTGCGTGCAGAGTTTGTATGTATGTGCGAGTGTTTTATAGATGTGTGTGAGCAGAGTTTGTATGTATGTGCGAGTGTTTTATAGATGTGTGTGTGCAGAGTTTGTATGTATGTGCGAGTGTTTTATAGATGTGTGTGCGTGCAGAGTTTGTATGTATGTGCGAGTGTTTTATAGATGTGTGTGTGTGTGTGCAGAGTTTGTATGTATGTGTGAGTGTTTTATAGATGTGTGTGTGAGCAGAGTTTGTATGTATGTGCGAGTGTTTTATAGATGTGTGTGTGTGCAGGGTTTGTATGTATGTGCGAGTGTTTTATAGATGTGTGTGTGCAGAGTTTGTATGTATGTGCGAGTGTTTTATAGATGTGTGTGTGCAGAGTTTGTATGTATGTGCGAGTGTTTTATAGATGTGTGTGTGAACAGAGTTTGTATGTATGTGCGAGTGTTTTATAGATGTGTGTGCGTGCAGAGTTTGTATGTATGTGCGAGTGTTTTATAGATGTGTGTGTGCAGAGTTTGTATGTATGTGCGAGTGTTTTATAGATGTGTGTGTGTGCAGAGTTTGTATGTATGTGCGAGTGTTTTGTAGATGTGTGTGAGCAGAGTTTGTATGTATGTGCGAGTGTTTTATAGATGTGTGTGTGCAGAGTTTGTATGTATGTGCGAGTGTTTTATAGATGTGTGTGTTCAGAGTTTGTATGTATGTGCGAGTGTTTTATAGATGTGTGTGTGTGCAGAGTTTGTATGTATGTGCGAGTGTTTTATAGATGTGTGTGTGCAGAGTTTGTATGTATGTGCGAGTGTTTTATAGATGCGTGTGTGTGCAGAGTTTGTATGTATGTGCGAGTGTTTTATAGATGTGTGTGTGCAGAGTTTGTATGTATGTGCGAGTGTTTTATAGACGTGTGTGTGCAGAGTTTGTATGTATGTGCGAGTGTTTTATAGACGTGTGTGTGCAGAGTTTGTATGTATGTGCGAGTGTTTTATAGATGTGTGTGAGCAGAGTTTGTATGTATGTGCGAGTGTTTTATAGATGTGTGTGTTCAGAGTTTGTATGTATGTGCGAGTGTTTTATAGATGTGTGTGTGCAGAGTTTGTATGTATGTGCGAGTGTTTTATAGATGTGTGTGTGCAGAGTTTGTACGTATGTGCGAGTGTTTTATAGATGTGTGTGTGCAGAGTTTGTATGTATGTGCGAGTGTTTTATAGATGTGTGTGTGTGCAGAGTTTGTATGTATGTGCGAGTGTTTTATAGATGTGTTTGTGTGTGCAGATTTTGTATGTATGTGCGAGTGTTTTATAGACGTGTGTGTGCAGAGTTTGTATGTATGTGCGAGTGTTTTATAGATGTGTGTGTGTGCAGAGTTTGTATGTATGTGCGAGTGTTTTATAGATGTGTGTGTGCAGAGTTTGTATGTATGTGCGAGTGTTTTATAGACGTGTGTGTGCAGAGTTTGTATGTATGTGCGAGTGTTTTTTAGATGTGTGTGTGCAGAGTTTGTATGTATGTGCGAGTGTTTTATAGATGTGTGTGTGAACAGAGTTTGTATGTATGTGCGAGTGTTTTATAGATGTGTGTGCGTGCAGAGTTTGTATGTATGTGCGAGTGTTTTATAGATGTGTGTGTGCAGAGTTTGTATGTATGTGCGAGTGTTTTATAGATGTGTGTGTGAGCAGAGTTTGTATGTATGTGCGAGTGTTTTATAGATGTGTGTGTGAGCAGAGTTTGTATGTATGTGCGAGTGTTTTATAGATGTGTGTGTGTGCAGGGTTTGTATGTATGTGCGAGTGTTTTATAGATGTGTGTGTGCAGAGTTTGTATGTATGTGCGAGTGTTTTATAGATGTGTGTGTGCAGAGTTTGTATGTATGTGCGAGTGTTTTATAGATGTGTGTGTGAACAGAGTTTGTATGTATGTGCGAGTGTTTTATAGATGTGTGTGCGTGCAGAGTTTGTATGTATGTGCGAGTGTTTTATAGATGTGTGTGTGCAGAGTTTGTATGTATGTGCGAGTGTTTTATAGATGTGTGTGTGTGCAGAGTTTGTATGTATGTGCGAGTGTTTTGTAGATGTGTGTGAGCAGAGTTTGTATGTATGTGCGAGTGTTTTATAGATGTGTGTGTGCAGAGTTTGTATGTATGTGCGAGTGTTTTATAGATGTGTGTGTTCAGAGTTTGTATGTATGTGCGAGTGTTTTATAGATGTGTGTGTGTGCAGAGTTTGTATGTATGTGCGAGTGTTTTATAGATGTGTGTGTGCAGAGTTTGTATGTATGTGCGAGTGTTTTATAGATGCGTGTGTGTGCAGAGTTTGTATGTATGTGCGAGTGTTTTATAGATGTGTGTGTGCAGAGTTTGTATGTATGTGCGAGTGTTTTATAGACGTGTGTGTGCAGAGTTTGTATGTATGTGCGAGTGTTTTATAGATGTGTGTGAGCAGAGTTTGTATGTATGTGCGAGTGTTTTATAGATGTGTGTGTTCAGAGTTTGTATGTATGTGCGAGTGTTTTATAGATGTGTGTGTGCAGAGTTTGTATGTATGTGCGAGTGTTTTATAGATGTGTGTGTGCAGAGTTTGTACGTATGTGCGAGTGTTTTATAGATGTGTGTGTGCAGAGTTTGTATGTATGTGCGAGTGTTTTATAGATGTGTGTGTGTGCAGAGTTTGTATGTATGTGCGAGTGTTTTATAGATGTGTGTGTGTGTGCAGATTTTGTATGTATGTGCGAGTGTTTTATAGACGTGTGTGTGCAGAGTTTGTATGTATGTGCGAGTGTTTTATAGATGTGTGTGTGTGCAGAGTTTGTATGTATGTATGAGTGTTTTATAGATGTGTGTGTGCAGAGTTTGTATGTATGTGCGAGTGTTTTATAGACGTGTGTGTGCAGAGTTTGTATGTATGTGCGAGTGTTTTATAGATGTGTGTGTGCAGAGTTTGTATGTATGTGCGAGTGTTTTATAGATGTGTGTGTGAGCAGAGTTTGTATGTATGTGCGAGTGTTTTATAGATGTGTGTGAGCAGAGTTTGTATGTATGTGCGAGTGTTTTATAGATGTGTGTGTGTGCAGAGTTTGTATGTATGTGCGAGTGTTTTATAGACGTGTGTGAGCAGAGTTTGTATGAATGTGCGAGTGTTTTATAGACGTGTGTTTGCAGAGTTTGTATGTATGTGCGAGTGTTTTATAGATGTGTGTGTGCAGAGTTTGTATGTATGTGCAAGTGTTTTATAGATGTGTGTGTGTGCAGAGTTTGTATGTATGTGCGAGTGTTTTATAGATGTGTGTGTGCAGAGTTTGTATGTATGTGCGAGTGTTTTATAGATGTGTGTGTGCAGAATTTGTATGTATGTGCGAGTGTTTTATAGATGTGTGTGTGTGCAGAGTTTGTATGTGTGTGCAGAGTTTGTATGTATGTGCGAGTGTTTTATAGATGTGTGTGTGTGCAGAGTTTGTATGTATGTGCGAGTGTTTTATAGATGTGTGTGTGTGCAGAGTTTGTATGTATGTGCGAGTGTTTTATAGATGTGTGTGTGTGCAGAGTTTGTATGTATGTGCGAGTGTTTTATAGATGTGTGTGTGTGCAGAGTTTGTATGTATGTGCGAGTGTTTTATAGATGTGTGTGTGGAGAGTTTGTATGGATGTGCGAGTGTTTTTTAGATGTGTGTGTTCAGAGTTTGTATGTATGTGCGAGTGTTTTATAGATGTGTGTGTGTGCAGAGTTTGCATGGATGTGCGAGTGTTTTATAGATGTGTGTGTGTGCAGAGTTTGTATGTATGTGCGAGTGTTTTATAGATGTGTGTGTGCAGAGTTTGTATGGATGTGCGAGTGTTTTTTAGATGTGTGTGTTCAGAGTTTGTATGTATGTGCGAGTGTTTTATAGATGTGTGTGTGTGCAGAGTTTGCATGGATGTGCGAGTGTTTTATAGATGTGTGTGTTCAGAGTTTGTATGCATGTGCGAGTGTTTTATAGATGTGTGTGTGTGCAGAGTTTGTATGGATGTGCGAGTGTTTTATAGATGTGTGTGTTCAGAGTTTGTATGTATGTGCGAGTGTTTTATAGATGTGTGTGTGCAGAGTTTGTATGTATGTGCGAGTGTTTTATAGATGTGTGTGTGTGCAGAGTTTGTATGTATGTGCGAGTGTTTTATAGATGTGTGTGTGCAGAGTTTGTATGTATGTGCGAGTGTTTTTTAGATGTGTGTGTTCAGAGTTTGTATGTATGTGCGAGTGTTTTATAGATGTGTGTGTGTGCAGAGTTTGTATGTATGTGCGAGTGTTTTATAGATGTGTGTGTGAACAGAGTTTGTATGTATGTGCGAGTGTTTTATAGATGTGTGTGCGTGCAGAGTTTGTATGTATGTGCGAGTGTTTTATAGATGTGTGTGTGCAGAGTTTGTATGTATGTGCGAGTGTTTTATAGATGTGTGTGCGTGCAGAGTTTGTATGTATGTGCGAGTGTTTTATAGATGTGTGTGTGTGTGCAGAGTTTGTATGTATGTGCGAGTGTTTTATAGATGTGTGTGTTCAGAGTTTGTATGTATGTGCGAGTGTTTTATAGATGTGTGTGTGTGCAGAGTTTGTATGTATGTGCGAGTGTTTTATAGATGTGTGTGTGAACAGAGTTTGTATGTATGTGCGAGTGTTTTATAGATGTGTGTGCGTGCAGAGTTTGTATGTATGTGCGAGTGTTTTATAGATGTGTGTGTGCAGAGTTTGTATGTATGTGCGAGTGTTTTATAGATGTGTGTGTGAGCAGAGTTTGTATGTATGTGCGAGTGTTTTATAGATGTGTGTGAGCAGAGTTTGTATGTATGTGCGAGTGTTTTATAGATGTGTGTGTGTGCAGAGTTTGTATGTATGTGCGAGTGTTTTATAGATGTGTGTGTGCAGAGTTTGTATGTATGTGCGAGTGTTTTATAGATGTGTGTGTGAACAGAGTTTGTATGTATGTGTGAGAGTTGTTTAGGTGTGTGTGTGTGCAGAGTTTGTATGTATGTGCGAGTGTTTTATAGACGTGTGTGTGTTTTATAGATGTGAGCGTGCAGAGTTTGTATGTATGTGCGAGTGTTTTATAGATGTGTGTGTGCAGAGTTTGTATGTATGTGCGAGTGTTTTATAGATGTGTGTGTGCAGAGTTTGTATGTATGTGCGAGTGTTTTATAGATGTGTGTGTGTGCAGAGTTTGTATGTATGTGCGAGTGTTTTATAGATGTGTGTGAGCAGAGTTTGTATGTATGTGCGAGTATTTATATAGATGTGTGTGTGTGCAGAGTTTGTATGTATGTGCGAGTGTTTTATAGATGTGTGTGTGCAGAGTTTGTATGTATGTGCGAGTGTTTTATAGATGTGTGTGTGCAGAGTTTGTATGTATGTGCGAGTGTTTTATAGATGTGTGTGTGTGCAGAGTTTGTATGTATGTGCGAGTGTTTTGTAGATGTGTGTGAGCAGAGTTTGTATGTATGTGCGAGTGTTTTATAGATGTGTGTGTGTGCAGAGTTTGTATGTATGTGCGAGTGTTTTATAGATGTGTGTGTGTGCAGAGTTTGTATGTATGTGCGAGTGTTTTATAGATGTGTGTGTGTGCAGAGTTTGTATGTATGTGCGAGTGTTTTCTAGATGTGTGTGCAGAGTTTGTATGTATGTGCGAGTGTTTTATAGATGTGTGTGAGCAGAGTTTGTATGTATGTGCGAGTGTTTTATAGATGTGTGTGTGTGCAGAGTTTGTATGGATGTGCGAGTGTTTTTTAGATGTGTGTGTTCAGAGTTTGTATGTATGTGCGAGTGTTTTATAGATGTGTGTGTGTGCAGAGTTTGTATGTATGTGCGAGTGTTTTATAGATGTGTGTGCGTGCAGAGTTTGTATGTATGTGCGAGTGTTTTTTAGATGTGTGTGTTCAGAGTTTGTATATATGTGCGAGTGTTTTATAGATATGTGTGTGTGTGCAGAGTTTGTATGTATGTGCGAGTGTTTTATAGATGTGTGTGTTCAGAGTTTGTATGTATGTGCGAGTGTTTTTTAGATATGTGTGTTCAGAGTTTGTATGTATGTGCGAGTGTTTTATAGATGTGTGTGTGTGCAGAGTTTGTATGTATGTGCGAGTGTTTTATAGATGTGTGTGTTCAGAGTTTGTATGTATGTGCGAGTGTTTTTTAGATGTGTGTGTTCAGAGTTTGTATGTATGTGCGAGTGTTTTATAGATGTGTGTGTGCAGAGTTTGTATGTATGTGCGAGTGTTTTATAGATGTGTGTGTGTGCAGAGTTTGTATGTATGTGCGAGTGTTTTATAGATGTGTGTGTGTGCAGAGTTTGTATGTATGTGCGAATGTTTTATAGATGTGTGTGTGTGCAGAGTTTGTATGTATGTGCGAATGTTTTATAGATGTGTGTGTGCAGAGTTTGTATGTATGTGCGAGTGTTTTATAGATGTGTGTGTGTGCAGAGTTTGTATGTATGTGCGAATGTTTTATAGATGTGTGTGTGCAGAGTTTGTATGTATGTGCGAATGTTTTATAGATGTGTGTGTGTGTGCAGAGTTTGTATGTGTGTGCAGAGTTTGTATGTATGTGCGAGTGTTTTATAGATGTGTGTGTGTGCAGAGTTTGTACGTATGTGCGAGTGTTTTATAGATGTGTGTGTGTGCAGAGTTTGTATGTATGTGCGAGTGTTTTGTAGATGTGTGTGTGTGCAGAGTTTGTTTGTATGTGTGAGTGTTTTATAGATGTGTGTGTGCAGAGTTTGTATGTATGTGCGAGTGTTTTATAGATGTGTGTGTGTGCAGAGTTTGTATGTATGTGCGAGTGTTTTATAGATGTGTGTGTTCAGAGTTTGTATGTATGTGCGAGTGTTTTATAGATGTGTGTGTGTGTGTGCAGAGTTTGTATGTATGTGCGAGTGTTTTATAGACGTGTGTGTGCAGAGTTTGTATGTATGTGCGAGTGTTTTATAGATGTGTGTGTGTGCAGAGTTTGTATGTATGTGCGAGTGTTTTTTAGATGTGTGTGTTCTGAGTTTGTATGTATGTGCGAGTGTTTTATAGATGTGTGTGTGTGCAGAGTTTGTATGTATGTGCGAGTGTTTTATAGATGTGTGTGAGCAGAGTTTGTATGTATGTGCGAGTGTTTTATAGATGTGTGTGTGTGCAGAGTTTGTATGTATGTGCGAGTGTTTTATAGATGTGTGTGAGCAGAGTTTGTATGAATGTGCGAGTGTTTTATAGATGTGTGTGTGCAGAGTTTGTATGTATGTGCGAGTGTTTTATAGATGTGTGTGAGCAGAGTTTGTATGTATGTGCGAGTGTTTTATAGATGTGTGTGAGCAGAGTTTGTATGTATGTGCGAGTGTTTTATAGATGTGTGTGTGAGCAGAGTTTGTATGTATGTGCGAGTGTTTTATAGATGTGTGTGTGTGCAGAGTTTGTATGTATGTGCGAGTGTTTTATAGATGTGTGTGTGTGCAGAGTTTGCATGGATGTGCGAGTGTTTTATAGATGTGTGTGTGTGCAGAGTTTGTATGTATGTGCGAGTGTTTTATAGATGTGTGTGTGCAGAGTTTGTATGGATGTGCGAGTGTTTTTTAGATGTGTGTGTTCAGAGTTTGTATGTATGTGCGAGTGTTTTATAGATGTGTGTGTGTGCAGAGTTTGCATGGATGTGCGAGTGTTTTATAGATGTGTGTGTTCAGAGTTTGTATGCATGTGCGAGTGTTTTATAGATGTGTGTGTGTGCAGAGTTTGTATGGATGTGCGAGTGTTTTATAGATGTGTGTGTTCAGAGTTTGTATGTATGTGCGAGTGTTTTATAGATGTGTGTGTGCAGAGTTTGTATGTATGTGCGAGTGTTTTATAGATGTGTGTGTGTGCAGAGTTTGTATGTATGTGCGAGTGTTTTATAGATGTGTGTGTGCAGAGTTTGTATGTATGTGCGAGTGTTTTTTAGATGTGTGTGTTCAGAGTTTGTATGTATGTGCGAGTGTTTTATAGATGTGTGTGTGTGCAGAGTTTGTATGTATGTGCGAGTGTTTTATAGATGTGTGTGTGAACAGAGTTTGTATGTATGTGCGAGTGTTTTATAGATGTGTGTGCGTGCAGAGTTTGTATGTATGTGCGAGTGTTTTATAGATGTGTGTGTGCAGAGTTTGTATGTATGTGCGAGTGTTTTATAGATGTGTGTGCGTGCAGAGTTTGTATGTATGTGCGAGTGTTTTATAGATGTGTGTGTGTGTGCAGAGTTTGTATGTATGTGCGAGTGTTTTATAGATGTGTGTGTGAGCAGAGTTTGTATGTATGTGCGAGTGTTTTATAGATGTGTGTGTGTGCAGGGTTTGTATGTATGTGCGAGTGTTTTATAGATGTGTGTGTGCAGAGTTTGTATGTATGTGCGAGTGTTTTATAGATGTGTGTGTGCAGAGTTTGTATGTATGTGCGAGTGTTTTATAGATGTGTGTGTGAACAGAGTTTGTATGTATGTGCGAGTGTTTTATAGATGTGTGTGCGTGCAGAGTTTGTATGTATGTGCGAGTGTTTTATAGATGTGTGTGTGCAGAGTTTGTATGTATGTGCGAGTGTTTTATAGATGTGTGTGTGTGCAGAGTTTGTATGTATGTGCGAGTGTTTTGTAGATGTGTGTGAGCAGAGTTTGTATGTATGTGCGAGTGTTTTATAGATGTGTGTGAGCAGAGTTTGTATGTATGTGCGAGTGTTTTATAGATGTGTGTGTTCAGAGTTTGTATGTATGTGCGAGTGTTTTATAGATGTGTGTGTTCAGAGTTTGTATGGATGTGCGAGTGTTTTATAGATGTGTGTGTGCAGAGTTTGTATGTATGTGCGAGTGTTTTATAGATGTGTGTGTTCAGAGTTTGTATGTATGTGCGAGTGTTTTATAGATGTGTGTGTGTGCAGAGTTTGTATGTATGTGCGAGTGTTTTATAGATGTGTGTGTGCAGAGTTTGTATGTATGTGCGAGTGTTTTATAGATGCGTGTGTGTGCAGAGTTTGTATGTATGTGCGAGTGTTTTATAGATGTGTGTGTGCAGAGTTTGTATGTATGTGCGAGTGTTTTATAGACGTGTGTGTGCAGAGTTTGTATGTATGTGCGAGTGTTTTATAGATGTGTGTGAGCAGAGTTTGTATGTATGTGCGAGTGTTTTATAGATGTGTGTGTTCAGAGTTTGTATGTATGTGCGAGTGTTTTATAGATGTGTGTGTGCAGAGTTTGTATGTATGTGCGAGTGTTTTATAGATGTGTGTGTGCAGAGTTTGTACGTATGTGCGAGTGTTTTATAGATGTGTGTGTGCAGAGTTTGTATGTATGTGCGAGTGTTTTATAGATGTGTGTGTGTGCAGAGTTTGTATGTATGTGCGAGTGTTTTATAGATGTGTGTGTGCAGAGTTTGTATGTATGTGCGAGTGTTTTATAGATGTGTGTGTGCAGAGTTTGTACGTATGTGCGAGTGTTTTATAGATGTGTGTGTGCAGAGTTTGTATGTATGTGCGAGTGTTTTATAGATGTGTGTGTGTGTGCAGATTTTGTATGTATGTGCGAGTGTTTTATAGACGTGTGTGTGCAGAGTTTGTATGTATGTGCGAGTGTTTTATAGATGTGTGTGTGTGCAGAGTTTGTATGTATGTATGAGTGTTTTATAGATGTGTGTGTGCAGAGTTTGTATGTATGTGCGAGTGTTTTATAGACGTGTGTGTGCAGAGTTTGTATGTATGTGCGAGTGTTTTATAGATGTGTGTGTGCAGAGTTTGTATGTATGTGCGAGTGTTTTATAGATGTGTGTGTGAGCAGAGTTTGTATGTATGTGCGAGTGTTTTATAGATGTGTGTGAGCAGAGTTTGTATGTATGTGCGAGTGTTTTATAGATGTGTGTGTGAGCAGAGTTTGTATGAATGTGCGAGTGTTTTATAGACGTGTGTTTGCAGAGTTTGTATGTATGTGCGAGTGTTTTATAGATGTGTGTGTGCAGAGTTTGTATGTATGTGCAAGTGTTTTATAGATGTGTGTGTGTGCAGAGTTTGTATGTATGTGCGAGTGTTTTATAGATGTGTGTGTGCAGAGTTTGTATGTATGTGCGAGTGTTTTATAGATGTGTGTGTGCAGAATTTGTATGTATGTGCGAGTGTTTTATAGATGTGTGTGTGTGCAGAGTTTGTATGTGTGTGCAGAGTTTGTATGTATGTGCGAGTGTTTTATAGATGTGTGTGTGTGCAGAGTTTGTATGTATGTGCGAGTGTTTTATAGATGTGTGTGTGTGCAGAGTTTGTATGTATGTGCGAGTGTTTTATAGATGTGTGTGTGTGCAGAGTTTGTATGTATGTGCGAGTGTTTTATAGATGTGTGTGTGTGCAGAGTTTGTATGTATTAGCGAGTGTTTTATAGATGTGTGTGTGCAGAGTTTGTATGGATGTGCGAGTGTTTTTTAGATGTGTGTGTTCAGAGTTTGTATGTATGTGCGAGTGTTTTATAGATGTGTGTGTGTGCAGAGTTTGCATGGATGTGCGAGTGTTTTATAGATGTGTGTGTGTGCAGAGTTTGTATGTATGTGCGAGTGTTTTATAGATGTGTGTGTGCAGAGTTTGTATGGATGTGCGAGTGTTTTTTAGATGTGTGTGTTCAGAGTTTGTATGTATGTGCGAGTGTTTTATAGATGTGTGTGTGTGCAGAGTTTGCATGGATGTGCGAGTGTTTTATAGATGTGTGTGTTCAGAGTTTGTATGCATGTGCGAGTGTTTTATAGATGTGTGTGTGTGCAGAGTTTGTATGGATGTGCGAGTGTTTTATAGATGTGTGTGTTCAGAGTTTGTATGTATGTGCGAGTGTTTTATAGATGTGTGTGTGCAGAGTTTGTATGTATGTGCGAGTGTTTTATAGATGTGTGTGTGTGCAGAGTTTGTATGTATGTGCGAGTGTTTTATAGATGTGTGTGTGCAGAGTTTGTATGTATGTGCGAGTGTTTTTTAGATGTGTGTGTTCAGAGTTTGTATGTATGTGCGAGTGTTTTATAGATGTGTGTGTGTGCAGAGTTTGTATGTATGTGCGAGTGTTTTATAGATGTGTGTGTGAACAGAGTTTGTATGTATGTGCGAGTGTTTTATAGATGTGTGTGCGTGCAGAGTTTGTATGTATGTGCGAGTGTTTTATAGATGTGTGTGTGCAGAGTTTGTATGTATGTGCGAGTGTTTTATAGATGTGTGTGCGTGCAGAGTTTGTATGTATGTGCAAGTGTTTTATAGATGTGTGTGTGTGTGCAGAGTTTGTATGTATGTGCGAGTGTTTTATAGATGTGTGTGTGAGCAGAGTTTGTATGTATGTGCGAGTGTTTTATAGATGTGTGTGTGTGCAGGGTTTGTATGTATGTGCGAGTGTTTTATAGATGTGTGTGTGCAGAGTTTGTATGTATGTGCGAGTGTTTTATAGATGTGTGTGTGCAGAGTTTGTATGTATGTGCGAGTGTTTTATAGATGTGTGTGTGAACAGAGTTTGTATGTATGTGCGAGTGTTTTATAGATGTGTGTGCGTGCAGAGTTTGTATGTATGTGCGAGTGTTTTATAGATGTGTGTGTGCAGAGTTTGTATGTATGTGCGAGTGTTTTATAGATGTGTGTGTGTGCAGAGTTTGTATGTATGTGCGAGTGTTTTGTAGATGTGTGTGAGCAGAGTTTGTATGTATGTGCGAGTGTTTTATAGATGTGTGTGTGCAGAGTTTGTATGTATGTGCGAGTGTTTTATAGATGTGTGTGTTCAGAGTTTGTATGTATGTGCGAGTGTTTTATAGATGTGTGTGCAGAGTTTGTATGTATGTGCGAGTGTTTTATAGATGTGTGTGAGCAGAGTTTGTATGTATGTGCGAGTGTTTTATAGATGTGTGTGTGCAGAGTTTGTATGTATGTGCGAGTGTTTTATAGATGTGTGTGTTCAGAGTTTGTATGTATGTGCGAGTGTTTTATAGATGTGTGTGTGTGCAGAGTTTGTATGTATGTGCGAGTGTTTTATAGATGTGTGTGAGCAGAGTTTGTATGTATGTGCGAGTGTTTTATAGATGTGTGTGCAGAGTTTGTATGTATGTATGTGCGAGTGTTTTATAGATGTGTGTGCAGAGTTTGTATGTATGTATGTGCGAGTGTTTTATAGATGTATGCGTGCAGAGTTTGTATGTATGTATGTGCGAGTGTTTTATAGATGTGTGTGAGCAGAGTTTGTATGTATGTGCGAGTGTTTTATAGATGTGTGTGCAGAGTTTGTATGTATGTATGTGCGAGTGTTTTATAGATGTGTGTGCAGAGTTTGTATGTATGTATGTGCGAGTGTTTTATAGATGTATGCGTGCAGAGTTTGTATGTATGTATGTGCGAGTGTTTTATAGATGTGTGCGTGCAGAGTTTGTATGTATGTATGTGCGAGTGTTTTATAGATGTGTGTGCGTGCAGAGTTTGTATGTATGTGCGAGTGTTTTATAGATGTGTGCGTGCAGAGTTTGTATGTATGTATGTGCGAGTGTTTTATAGATGTATGCGTGCAGAGTTTGTATGTATGTGCGAGTGTTTTATAGATGTGTGTGTGCAGAGTTTGTATGTATGTGCGAGTGTTTTATAGATGTGTGTGTGCAGAGTTTGTATGTATGTGCGAGTGTTTTATAGATGTGTGTGTGTGCAGAGTTTGTATGTATGTGCAAGTGTTTTATAGATGTATGCGTGCAGAGTTTGTATGTATGTATGTGCGAGTGTTTTATAGATGTATGCGTGCAGAGTTTGTATGTATGTGCGAGTGTTTTATAGATGTGTGTGTTTAGAGTTTGTATGTATGTGCGAGTGTTTTATAGATGTGTGTGTGCAGAGTTTGTATGTATGTGCGAGTGTTTTATAGATGTGTGTGTGTGCAGAGTTTGTATGTATGTGCGAGTGTTTTATAGATGTGTGTGTGAGCAGAGTTTGTATGTATGTGCGAGTGTTTTATAGATGTGTGTGTGTGTGCAGAGTTTGTATGTATGTGCGAGTGTTTTATAGATGTGTGCGTGCAGAGTTTGTATGTATGTGCAAGTGTTGTTTAGGTTTGTTTACACGCATCGAGTGTAAATGTATGCGAGAAAAAGTGTACATGTATGCATTACTTACATAATATGTATTGGTAGGATTTCACATTAGTGCGCACATGTTTTTTATATGTGTTTGCTTGAACATCCAATACTATACATGTATATGTGAGCAATGTATATGTGTGTATGCACGCTTTTATATATGTATTCATAAGCGCAGTTTGATATAAACCCTATATGGCGCCTCATATCGTCGCTCCAGCCACTCACTCGCTCTGTTTGGTTTCATTACAGTGTGCTCCTTAGCACTGGGAGCTCCCTCTGCTGTCCATAAGGTGCTTTTGCGCACCAGCCATTTCAAACCCATCCTCCAGTATTTGGGCCACGCCTCCTAATTTGCATACACTCCTCAATCCTCAAATCCTCAGTCCTAAATGATTAAATGCCCAATCCTACACACAAAATACCCAATCCTATATACCAAATGCCCAATCATATATACCAAATTCATTTTCAACTTCGACTTTTAGTTTCAAATTTAGACTTTTAGTTTTGGTTTAAAACTTTTAGATTTAGACTTTTAGTTTATATTCTGACTGAAAAATCCCTCCATATCTGTTCAATCTGGTAGGATTTTCATCTTGCGGCCGTGATCAGGGAGGTTGATTACAATTCCATGAACCTTAAACTTCTTATTTTAGTATTTGTAACGGTTGTCACGGGAACATCAAGCTGTTTGTAGATGGTCTTGTATTCTTTACCTTTACCATGCTTGTCTATTATTTCCTCTCGGAGCTTCTCAGACAACTCTATCCTTTGCTTTCTCTGGTCCATATTCAGTGTGGGGCAACACAATGACACCAAACAGCAGTGTCTGCTTTTCTCCATTTGAATCAGCTGAATAACTGATTACAAGACTGGATCCATGTGTGATTCTAATTAAAGAAACTAATTAGTTTGAAATATCACTATACTCAATGATGTTTTATCTTTTCCAAGGGGTACCAACAAATGTGTCTAGGCCATTTTAGAATCTCTTTGTAGAATAAGTAATAATTCATCTCTTTTCATAGCTTCTTTGCTTTTCACACTTTAACAAATGTTTTGTACAGTTATTACATGTAACCACAAATTAATGTTTTGCTTCTTTACTTTTTTCTTATCTCTTTTGTGACTTTTTCTGTTTATTCCATTTCATAATTTCCTGTGTTTTATTATACATCACTACTTTTTGTATTTTGCTTTGCAACAATGGAAAATAACGAAAGTTGCTATAGCAATCAATTTGTATAAAATGTATTAATTGTGATAGTTTAGCTTGCTTACTAATCTTTTCTTAATATTTTCCTGGTAAGGTGAACACTAACTGTATATGTACAGGTGACTCAAAATCATTAAGTAGTTTAAAGTTAAAGTTGTATTACAAGTATTTCAAATGCAAAAACCAACCATGAGCAAAGTGACTATCTGACCATCCCAGATCAGGCAATTCCATCCCTGACCAAGAGCAAAGATGAACTACTTTTTTACGTCACATTTATGCTACATTTACAATACTCTGTTTTGAATGCTAAACTTACATCACATGACAGCAGTTTGAAGTTATAGCTGCACTCAGTGACATTATGCCATTACTATTTCCCTGCTAAAAACATTCATCTGTTGTCTGATATTGATCACAAAATCAGATCTAAACAGTTTCTACAAATGAAATTTCCTCAATCAAAACTAACAAGCTCTCCATGTTCCTCATAAACATTTACTCAGTAACTTTCAATCAAAGTCTCTGAGTGCAGCTTTCTTTATTAACACCATGCACTGTGCTGTGTTTGACCTTTCTGTTTTTGTTTTCATTTCTCCTGTAAAGCTGCATTGAAACAATGCTCATTGTGAAAAGCGCTCACAAACAGAAAAAGTCATTTCTGCTTAATCTGACTTTTACAAGTTTTTCCTGCTTTCAACATATTGAATCTGCTTCCATTGAGCATTAATGATCAGGTTTAAAACAACCCAAAACCTTTAAGCATGTGTTGAAAGACGGTATGTGTTATGTGTTAGGCCGGTGTGCACCTAAATCTGAGATTTAAAAAGAGAGTAAGAAAATCAGACAATTTTCAAGTAATTTACTATAGAAATACAGTGTTTTGAACATTTATCACTTTTATAGCACCACCTGTTGCCTCATCTCCAGAATATGATGCATGCAATGGGCTTGAGAATCATTGATGTGAAGATGTCCTGCTGCTGCTGAAGAATGATTGGTTGAAATGTTTTTTTATATTTTTAAGGAACAAAAAATAAACATATTCCTCAAATGTCTGGACTGGTTTCTTATTTTGAGACAATATTAAGTTATATATGTTATAGCCACTACATGGCTAAACTCTGCAATTTTGTGCATGTGACTTCAGATTAAAGTGTCAAGTTTGGTAAATGACAGACCCAGTTTAAAACTTCATTATGGCAAAAGATGTTTCTTTCAAATAAAGAAAACAAATCTGACCCAGTGAGCTCCCAGAAGCCTTCAGCTCCTCTCGTCTTTACAGTTGTCTACAGGTGCCATTAGGCATACTACAGGTGGTACAAATGTTGATGACACAAACCTATTGTGATTCTAAGCCAAAGAAAAGTCCAATGTGCAAATCATGGCTCGGACAAAAACAAACAAAAAATCACATTTGGTTGCATGAAAGCTACTGTTAAACTGTGTAATGTTTTTAGCACGATGCAAGTTCTACAAACATGAAATGTTAAATCACTTTTAGCTTTAGTACGTTGTCTCTTTCAGAAATTTACAGTGTTAGACAGGTCAAACAGCAACCACACACATTTTCACTTCATTTTAAAGAACACAACCGGCTAACAGCATCCCTCTCAAGAGAGAAAAAATGATATTTACATGTGTGTGAACTCTTTTCACTCTCTGACACAAATCCATGTACAGAAATAGTTCTGAATGTAATGAACACTAGACATGTGTGTCTGTTCTCCATGTGCCTCGTGTATAAAGCGGGAACGTTCATATTTATAAAAACGGTCTTTGACATGGAAAAGTGCTTGGCACCACGTCAGGCTCTGAGTTGATCTGTTCAGAAGAGCACAAATTCAAGATCATTTGCGATTTATAGATTTCACAATAGGCATTTAACCTTTATGGGGCGTAAGTTTGTTCTAGGAATCACACCTACGCACTTTGAGAAAGTTTTGCTAAATCTTTCTACGCAACATTTTAGAAATGAACCTCCAAACCCTAAAGACAGATGACTAAGAATTGTCAGAAAAGTTCCCTTAACGTTTGGCTGGTAACAAGTTAATGGATCCATCAAATCATTTTCAGCTGGCAATAGTGAGTGAATGTAGAAAACCTCTCTTGGCCTTATGTAGCACCTCCCAGAATGCGTCTCTCTAGGAAACACTTTAATCCATGTTTTAGATGAACACGTTAAATCATGATGTTTAAAACATTCGGGGGGGGGGGGGGTCCTGAGGACTGGGCAACACTGATATAGAGTTTTGCGCCTTTCGTCCTAACGTTCTTTATTTACTTGTTATGTAGATGTTTATTCTTTATATTTGTGACAAATAAACAGTAGATTAACAACTGTTTAAGTACCAGTTGTTTAAAGACACAATGTTTACTGTACTGACTATCATTGTCTTTCTATTTATGTTGCATTTTGTTATTAAGTTATAGTAGCAGCCAGCGATGAAATAAAGCACTGTTTCCATGAGGGATTTGACCTGTTATAGCATCCTCCTGTGACACAAGTCATATCTCGCTCGCTCACTCACTCACTCACTCACTCACTCACTCACTCACTCACTCACTCACTCACTCACTCACTCACTCACTCACTCACACACACAAACACACACACACACACAGAGAGAGAGAGAGAGAGCAGCATTCCTTTGAGTCACACTGCAGTGCTGGTGGACGATGACATTGTGCCTCAGTCCTCAATCACTTTTCTTCAGGATCCTGCAGCATGTTTCCATTCATCCTCTTTCAACTGTTTCTCTACCAGAGTTGTCGTCCTGTGTATGTGGGAGGGGCAGATGGAACCTGTAACAATGACATCATCATTAGATATGATTAATTTAAATACACCGTCTCTGTGATCCATGACAGCACTTTGACTCTGTTGAAACATAAGGTTTGACCTGAATCGCTTTCATTTTTACATCACAGACACCTGCTGGTTTATCACTGATGTGGATAAACTGTCTCAGTTTTTACATTAACACTAATGAAACACTTACACGAGTGTGTCTGACCCTGGTATAGTGAAGGCCATTCCAGAGTTTAGGTGCTACGTACTGTAGGAGATAGCTCGACCCCCTATGGTGGATTTATTTATTCTTCTTTCCCAAAGAATTCTAGGTGTTATCCAGAGTTTTAAGAGCATGATGGATTGTAGTGTGATAGAAGCTCTGTTAGGTAGGTAGGGGCTAAACCCTTTAAGGCTTTATGAGTGATTAAAAGAACTTTAAAGTCAATACGATACTTAATGGGTAGCCAGTGAAGGTTTGAAAACATTGGGGTTATGTGATGGTATTTTCTGGACCTGGTTAGAACTCTGGCAGCTGCGTTCTGAACTAACTGTAGTTTGTTTATTGATGATGCAGGACAAACACTAAGTAGCGCATTACAGTAGTCAAGTCTTGAGGTCATAAATGCATGAATAAGTTTCTCCGCATCAGCAACACACAGAATATTTCATCATTTCGTAACATTTTCTATGGAAAAAGGCTGTTTTTGTGACATTTGAGATATGATTTCGAAATGACAGGTTGCTGTCTAATATAACGCCTAGATATTTTACTGTATTTGTTGGAGTAACGGTACATCCTTCAACTTGCAGTTTATAATCAGAAATATTTGGTTTACGTGTCTTTGGTCCGATAAGTAATATTTCTGTTTTATTCGAATTGAACATTTTACATTTACATTTAGTCATTCGGCAGACTCTTTTATCCAAAGCGACTTACAGACGAGGATCCAGAGTATGGGAGAGTGACTTTTTTCCTTTTTGGGATGGTACCACTAGTCGTTGTTCCTTTGCAGACCGCAGGGATCTGGGAGGAACATAGGTCTGCATTAGCGAGTGAAGAAACGATGGTGCAGACCTGGTGGTGGTCTTGTAGGCCAGGAGCATAAAAGAAGGAAATTACAAGTCATCCAATGTTTTTTATCTTCGATGCGATCTGCTCATCTGGATAGCTGGAAGGAATCATCTGGTCTTGATGAGATATATAGCTGGGTAGCATCTGCATAGTAGTGGAAGCCAATTCCATGATTTTTAATAATGTTTTCGAGGGGCAGCATGTATATGGAGAATAGTAAGGGTCCTAGAACCGATCCCTGAGGTAATCCATAATTTACTTGCGTTAGATTTGATGATTCCCTGTTTAAATGGACAAATTGATGTCTGTCTGATAAGTAAGATCTGAACCATTGTAGTGCCTGTCCCTCAATACAGGTATAATTGTGTAAGCGATCTAGAAGTTTGTTATGGTCTACGGTATCAAACGCAGCACTAAGGTCAAGCAGGACCAGGAGTGAGATGTTACCTTTATCTGATGCTATAAGCAGGTCGTTTGTAATTTTAACGAGCGCAGTTTCAGTGCTATGATGCGATCTAAAGCCTGACTGAAATTTTTTGTGTATGTTGTTATTTTGTAAGAAAGAGCACAACTGAGTGCACACTACTTTTTCTAGTATTTCTGACAGGTAAGGGAGATTTGAAATCGCTCTATAGTTTCAAAGTTCATCGGGGTCTAAGTTTGGTTTCTTGATTAGAGGCTTAATGACGGCCATCTTTAAGTGTCCTGGGTCATGGCCTAGATTAATTGACGAGTTGATAATGTTATAAATGGGCTCAATTGCAACAGGTAGTAACTCTTTTAATAATTTAGTTGGTATGGGGTCTTATAAGCAAGTTGTAGGTTTAGATGTTGCAATAAGTTTAATTAAATCTTCCTGTTTTATAGGTGAAAAAGCTTTTCTTTTGGGGCGATGGTTGGTACTAATTCATAGGACAGACTTGGAGGTTGAGTTTTTACTATTTTGTCTCGTATGTTTTCGATTTTCTCTGTAAAGAATTTCATGAATTCATTGCTACCAATGGTGGAATAACCAGGTCAGGTGATGCTAAATAAAATCCTTGGATTGTTTATGTTATTTTGTATCATGTAACGGAGGTGCTCAGCCCTTTTAGTGACTTTGCTTTTAGTGACTTTTTTTATAACAGTTTGCACTCACTTTTCACACAATTTTAAAGACCTCTAATTTGGTTTGTTTCCATTTGCACTCCAGTTTACATGTTTTTCTTTTAAGGGCGCGAGCGGTGCTATTGTACCATGGTGCTATGTTTTTCTCATTAATCTTTTTTTACTTCATAGGAGCGACAGCTTTTAATGTGTTAGAGAAAATAGGAATCTGCTGATCGGGTTGTGCTGCACTTATACGTGGTTGGTGCTCTTGCCCAAATGACCATGCTCACAGGAGTGGGAGACAGGTCACTTCGGATCTCCTCGTCCCGTCCATAGTCCAGACATGGGGGTTTTGCCCCAACGAGGGTCGGGTCGTGACGGAGAGGCTGACGGCCTCCGTCTGCTACTTTGTCAAAAGACTCAAAAGTCTTCGGCGGTGTCACCAAGCAGCCCAAGCTGTGCTATGGGTGCATCAAGGAAGTGGACCCCAATCTGCGCAGAATTCAGCCAAAGGTGTTTCTTTCGGACAAGAGTGGACATCGTCGGACCCAGTGTGAGTGTCGTCACTTTGGTCGCCCGGAGAGAGAGGGCTGTGGCCGTGCGTAACCACTCCAACACCTAAGCCTGGTGGATCTGCAGGATGGCCATGGCGTGAAGGGTGTAGGCAGTGGACCCGCTGCAATGTAAGCCCTCGACATCAGTGATGGCGAGGACTAACACGCTTTGGAAGGGAGCCTTGGTCGGTGCCTCCAGGTGGCACGTCTGTGGACACAAGTGCACTTCTGCCACGAGAGCATGCTCTACCTGGGGTACCGACATAGCCAGAATCAATGGAAGTCACTTCGACCAAGCCCTTCTGCCAAAAACGCGCCAAAGGGGCGTTTTCGTGAGCTCGTCATGCACTGCCGGGAAATTGACACCGGGGCGGAACGCCGTCCCCCTGTGTTCCGTGTCCAGGTACCAGGAATCCGGCCGTGAACTACGGGGAAGGCACTGCACTGGGTCCATGTCGGCCTCATCCTGGGCTCGGCCGAGCTGCAGGGAGACCTCAGCATTTGCAACCAAAAATCATGTGACCGCAATGCCAGCTGTAGTCCTCATAAATATCTGATTGTGATTTACAGTGCTGTGTTGAGTTCCCTTTCTGTCGGTCTCTCGACGTTGTGTCGACAGAATGGGGTTTGACTTGAGAACCTACCTTCTCTGACTGACTTGAACAGGCCAATGAAAATTGGCGAATGAAATTTGCATGCCGGACTCCGCCCCCGGATATCCGGGTATAAAAGGGAGCCGGCGTGCCGCATTCATTCACCTTTTGTTCTTCGGAGCCTTCGCATCCTGATGCTGAAGACTCTGCAGATACTATCTACGTGTTGCTGGTCTTACGACGTGGTGCAGCGGACTGTCCCTTCTCCTGTGACTTCCCCTGGGCGTCTCGGCAACTGCCAAAGCGTCTCTCTAAAGAGCGAGCCCTTTTCAGGGCTTAATATATTCTTCAGCGCGGCATGTCCCGCTGTGCTCGTGGGTGCGGCGCACTCATCGAGGAAGGGGACGGACACGATGTCTGCCTCAGGTGTCTGGGATCCCAGCATGCTGAGGCAGCATTTGTGGATTCATCTTGCCCGCACTGCGGGCAGATGGTGATTCAGACGTTGCGGTCACGGGTAGCTGTGTTCTTGCGAGAATCAGCCGCCACCTCGAGTGCTTCCCGTTCTGCGGCAGCAGCGGCATCAGCCCTGCCGTCCGCTTCGGCGAGCACCGAGGGTGATCGGGGAATTACCGTGAGCCTCAATCCGTCAGCCACCGGCTCGCGGACCGTTCAAGCCCCGCCTCGCTCATCTGACCGTCCCGGAAAAGGCGGTATGCCGCCTTGTTCCTCCATCACGTACTCGGACATGGGGCGTGACGACGATGAGATGTCGCTCGCAGCATCGGAGGGCGACCTCCTGGCATCCGACCTCGACGATTCCTTGGAGCTTCCTCCCCCGGGGGGTCGAGCTCAGGATGAAGCGGACGTCGAGATGTCAGCCATGCTTTCCCGGGCCGCCGCGAGTATTAGGCTGCCAACGCTCGCGGTTGGATACGTGGTATCTTGGGGCCGGCCGTGACTCTAAGCCACGGTCAGCACCGGTACCATTCTTCCCGGAAGTGCATGAGGAGCTCAGTCGGACCTGGAACGCCCCCTTTTCGGTGCGTGCACGTCAGACTAGCTCGGTCGCCCTGACTTCCCTCGATGACGGGGCAGCTAAGGGCTATGTCGGCATCCCTCAGGTGGAACGTGCAGTCACGGTGCACCTGTGCCCGCAGACAGCTGCCACCTGGAGGGATCGACCAAGGCTCCCTTCCAAGGCTTGTGAGTTTTCGGCATCGCTGGTGTCGAAGGCTTACAACGCTGGGGGTCAAGCTGCCTCGGCTCTTCACGCCATGGCCATCAGGCCAAGGCGTTGAAGGAGTTGCACGAGGGAAAGTCCGACCCGGGGCTAATGCAGGAGCTCCGCACTGCCACTGACCGCGCTCTTCGGGCGACGAAGGTGACGGCGCGAGCCCTGGGTCGTACGATGTCCACACTGGTGGTCTAGGAGAGACACCTTTGGCTGAACCTTGCGCAGATGCGGGACGCTGAGAAGGTTCGCTTTCTCGATGCTCCCATCGCGCAGGTTGGGCTGTTTGGTGATACGGTCGAGGGCAGCAGTTCTCGACTGTACAGAAGCAGACGGAGGCGATCCTGCCCCGCCGCGACCCGGCCGCCTATCGTCCGTCGAGGTCCCGCGCGGCGTCTGCTTCCCAGCAGCCCCGCCCCTCTCCGACTCAGACTCCGGCTCCAGCGCCCCCTGCACAGGCGGCCCCCCGGGAAAGGATGTCGAAGAGGCGAGCACCATCCCGTCACCAACCTCCGCGGAAGCAGAAGTGTTCTGACGGGGTAAACCCAGGGAGATCGAGTTCACCGGGCCCGACGCAAGCAACTACATCGCTAGAGGGTCGGACTGGGACGGTGCCTGCCCCGTCCCAGCAACACCAGCCGGGCCCCTTTCAGGGCCTGGTGCCCACATTCTCGCAGAAAGAGCTTTCTCTCTCTCTGGGTCTTTCTCACAGCCGCTCTCACCCTCCGCAGGACGGTGCTCGGCAACCCCACGTTGTGCTCCGGCGAGACACATGGTTGGGTGTAACTCTCAGTGGCCACCAGCACCCTCAGTCAGACGGTGCGGTGTGCCGCGATATCGCCCGACAGGCACCTCGGCAGAGCCGCTCTCCTCCCCGGGGTCCCCCACGACGAGGGAGCCATACTGCCAGCCATCGAACCATCCCCCACGGGGGCAATGAATCAGATCGAACCTCTGGTCCCCCTGTCTCGGTACCTGGGAGCCTGGTTGGCTCTTCCCAGACCAGCGCGGTGGCTAGAGTGAACGATCTGTCTCAGCTATGCGATTCAGTTCGCCAAGCGCCCACCCAAGTTTCGGGGCATCCTCTTCACCTGAAGGGCAGATGCTCCCGTGCTTCGGGCCGAGGTCGCTACCCTTCTGGCGAAGGGGGCGATCGAGCTCGTCCCTCTGGCCGAGATGTACTCCGGGTTTTACAGCCCGTATTTCATTGTCCCCAAGAAAAGTGGCGGGCTGCGCCCCATCTTGGACCTGCGTACCCTGAACAAGCACCTACACAAGCTGCCGTTCAGGATGCTAACGCAGAAGCGCATTCTGATGTCCGTCAGGCGTCAGGATTGGTTCATGGCGATCGACCTGAAGGACGCATACTTCCATGTGTCCATCCTCCCTCGTCACCGGCCGTTCCTACGGTTCGCTTTCGAGGGACAGGCATATCAGTATCGCGTCCTCCCATTTGGTCTGTCCCTGTCTCCTCGAGTCTTTACGAAGGTCGTGGAGGCCGCCCTCACTCCCCTCAGGGAGCAGGGGGTGCGCATACTCAACTATCTCGACGGCTGGCTCATCTTGGCGCACTCGCGAGATCTGTTGTGTACACACAGGGACCTGGTGCTCCGGCACCTAGACCATTTGGGGTTACAGGTCAACTGAGAGAAGAGCAAGCTCTCCCCTGTGCAGAGCATCCTCTTCCTCGGTATGGAACTCGACTCTGTCTCCATGACTGCACGTCTTTCTTCCGAGCGTGCCCAGTCAGTGCTGACCTGCCGGTGGAACTTCAGGCAGCAGCCAGCGGTCCCGCTGAAACTTTTTCAGAGGCTCCTGGGACACATGGCGTCCTCGGCGGGGGTGGTCCCCCTCGGGTTGATGCACATGAGACTGCTACAGCACTGGCTACAGAGCAGAGTTCCTTGGAGTGCGTGGCACACCGGCAACAGGCGCGTCGCGATCACGCCCTTCTGCCGGCGCACCCTAACCCCGTGGTCTTCAATGACCTTTCTGCGGACAGGGGTCCCTCTTGGGCAGGTTTCGAGGCGCGTCGTGGTGACGACAGACGCCTCCCTGCAGGGTTGGGGTGCGGTGTGCAACGGGCACGCAGTGTCGGGTCTCTGGACGGGCCCTCGCCTGCGCTGGCATATCAATCGCCTAGAGTTGTTGGCGGTGCTGCTTGCACTGAGGAGGTTCCTTCCCCTCGTGCAGGACAAGCACGTGCTGGTCCGGTCGGACAGCATGACTGCCGTGGCATATATCAACCGACAGGGTGGTATTCGTTCACGGCAGCTATCGCAACTCGCCCGACGCCTCCTCCTGTGGAGCCAGCAGGTGACGAAGTCTCTGTTAGCCACTCACATCCCGGGCGATCTGAACCAGACAGCCGATGCGCTCTCTCGTCAGTCGACGCCCCGCGGAGAGTGGCGGCTCCACCCCCGCGCAGTCCAGCTCATTTGGGTGCAGTTCGGGCAGGCACAGGTGGACCTGTTCGCCTCCCTGGACACCACCCATTGCCCGCTTTGGTACTCCCTGACCGAGGCCCCCCTCGGCACGGATGCCTTGGCGCACAGCTGGCCGCGGGACAAGCGGAAGTACGCCTTCCCCCCAGTGAGCCTCATTGCACACGTCTTGTGCAAAGTCAGGGAAGAGGAGCATCAAGTGCTACTAGTTGCGCCTTACTGGCCCAACCGGACTTGGTTCTCGGAGCTAATGCTCCTGACGACAACTCCCCCCTGGCCGATTCCCCTGACGAACGACCTTCTTTCTCAGGGGAAGGGCGCGTTATGGCATCCGAGACCAGACCTCTGGAACCTCCATGTCTGGCTCCTGGACGGGACGAGGAGACCCTGAGTGGTCTACCCCCAGCGGTGGTGGAAACCATTACTCAGGCTAGGGCCCTGGCCACGAGGCGGTTATACGCATTGAAGTGGCCCCTCTTCTCGTCCTGGTGTTCTTCTCGTGGAGAAGACCCACGGATATGCTTGATCGGGAGCGTGCTGTCCTTCCGGCAGTCGAGACTCGAGAGCAATCTCTCCCCTTCCACGCTGAAGGTGTATGTAGCCGCTATTGCCGCTCATCACGGACCAGTTAGTGGGAAGTCTCTGGGACAGCACGACCTGGTCATTAGGTTCCTGAGGGGCGCGAGGAGGCTGAATTCAGCCCGTCCGCGCTCCGTTCCCTCTTGGGACCTCAATGTGGTCCTGGCGGGCCTCCAGAGGCCCCCCTTCGAGCCCCTCGGAGATGCCGCTCTTTCTCGTCTCTCGATGAAGACGGCTCTCCTAGTGGCGCTCCCATCAAGAGGGTAGGGGACCTACATGCATTTTTCGTGGCCACGGATTGCCTAGAGTTCGGGCCTGATCAATCTCACGTTATCCTGAGACCCCGGCCTGGCGACGTGCCCGAAGTTCCCACCACTCCCTTTCGGGACCAGGTGGTGAACCTGCAGGCGCTCCCTTCTGGGGAGGAAGACCCAACCCCTTCCGTGTTGTGTCCAGTGCGCGCGCTGCGCCTCTGCTTGGACCGCACGCAGAGCTTCAGGAGCTCTGAGCAGCTTTTTTGTCTGTTTTGGGAGGTCAGCACAAGGGGAGGGCTGTCTCCAAACAGAGGTTGGCGCACTGGATCGTGGACGCCATCAATGGCTTACTGATCACAGGATCTCCCGTGCCCGCTTGCAGTGAGGGCACACTCCACCAGCGGTGTGGCCTCCTCGTGGGCACTGGCTCAGAGCGCCCCTCTGGCAGACGTATGTAGAGCTGCGGGTTGGGCTACGCCCAGCACCTTCGCGAGGTTCTACAGCCTCCGCGTGGATCCGGTATCAGCCAGAGTCTTACGAAGCACCGCCAGGTAAGTCCGGCAGCCGGTGGGCGTACGCCTGCGATAGCGCCCCTCCATAGGTGAGATGCGGCGCTATCTAGCCTCCCCTCTTCCCCCCACGTGGGTGAAGAGTAGGCATTCCATCCATCACTAAGCACTCCTCGGCGGCGGGCCCGGCGGAGCGGCCCTGCCTCCCTTGGCCTGTTTCTGAGCTCTAGCAGTGACTCAAACAAGGCCTAGTGCTCCACACGTAGTAACCCCCCCACAGGGCGGTTCCGTCTGTTGTCTTTTCATGAATGGCTCTCAATCGATGGCCCATGACCTCTCCCAGGTGTACTTCACCTGCTCGCGACACCCTCTCGTGTCTGCATGTCTCCCGAGTGCTCTCCCCTATCCGGTGAGACCGTGTGTGAATCTCCACTAAAGCTCCTCCCTGTAGGAAGTGGTCTCCGTAGCGCGTTTTCCTCAGGGGGGAATGACGCTTCCCAGTGGCCCTTACGGTGCCGGGCGGCTTCTCGCTGTTTAGAGAACTAGGCCGCCGTCCGTGACGGCCGGTGGAAGGGGCTCCCATCTTTTTAGGAAAGCTCTGGACTCCTTCCCTTCCACTGGAAGGTTGCAATTCATGCTAAAGCGCTCACGTCTGACACGCCCAGGCCAGTCAGCGTCGCTTTGCGAGGAATTTTGACGCGGCACAGCGCTGTGGCGTTTTCCGAGGAACCCCATACTGTCGACACAACGTAGAGAGACCGACAGAAAGGGAACGTCTCGGTTACGTATGTAACCTCCGTTCCCTGATGGAGGGAACGAGACGTTGTGTCCTTCATGCCACAACACTGGCCGCCCGCTGCAGCAGTCGGGGCAAGATCCTCAGGCTCCTCAGCACAAAAGGTGAATGAATGCGGCACGCCGGCTCCCTTTTATACCCGGATATCCGGGGGCGGAGTCCGGCATGCAAATTTCATTCGCCAATTTTCATTGGCCTGTTCAAGTCAGTCAGAGAAGGTAGGTTCTCAAGTCAAACCCCATTCTGTCGACACAACGTCTCGTTCCCTCCATCAGGGAATGGAGGTTACATACGTAACCGAGACGTTTTATAATGGTTATACTGTGCATTATACTTATTTTAATGGAGAATTGCTCCAATCATGCATAAAATGTAATCATTAACGCACAGATTAAATCACAAATTAATTTAATCCTGCATGTGAGGGATGATTTTTTAAATAAATAACACGATTTGGTCATTAGGACGTGCTCATCTCGTCCCTGAAACGGTAATTGGCACGTCGTGGCAATGAATAAGGTCCGGTCCAGACACGTCATCACAACATAACTGTTAGCTGGGTATCTGGTTCGGGATCGCGTGTCTCAAATGCTGATAGGTACGGTCATTATACAGCATCTAACTATAGGCTATACAAACTATACACAAAGCCTTATCATCATGTCCGGAAAAGAAGTCGGTAAATTGGCGTAAAATCACAGGTTGTGCACCACATGAAATACAGATGTGGGGAGATCATTTCTTTTTTTTTTGTAATATATTTTATTGATTTTACATAACCAACAACCAAACAAACCCAGCTATTACCAACATACAAAACATGGGGAAATTATTCACACACACAAATTTCACAACACATGTTACATCACATAATCTACATTATTGTTTACAACAAAACACATACATGAAGAAAAATAAATAAAAATAAAATAAATAAAGGGGGAAATTGAACCAACTCGACTCTGAGCCCATTTAAATTCTCATGCAAACTGTTTTAGTTTGCTGTAGTAATAGTTTTAGAATATACAGTCTTCTGTATATGTATAATAAAACTTACTCAGTCCTTAGCGAACCGGCAGATGAGAATCACAGACCGGAGTCATCTTCTGACTCTATTTCAGCGTATTGAGAAAGTTTTCTGCACCTTTCTGCGTTTCAAATTTGTGCTGCGTGCCGTTGTGGTTCACGGTGAGTGTAGCCGGGAATCGCATGCTGAAACGGATACCCTTGTCAATAAGGGCTTGACATACGCTATTGAAGGCGCGTTGTCTCTCTCGAACCGCAGTAGACAGGTCCTGGTGAATAAGGATCTTCCTGCCTTCGTACTCCAGGTTCGGCTTCGCCCTCAGTGCTGCCATTATCCTGGGTTTGTCTCTGGAGTTGTGAAGCTTAATAATCACCGGACGTGGACGCGTGCCCGGTCGATCTTAATACGGCATTTAGTACCGGGGCTAGCCTCTAAGCCGAGTACAGTCGGGAGCCAAGATTCAAAGAACTGTATAGGACGTTTCCCCTCCGTGCCCACTTCCAGATTGAGGATACGGATATTGTCCCGCCTGTACCGGTTCTCCATATCATCCTGTTATCTGCCATTAACTTAATTTTCTTTTCTACTTCAGCGACTCTTAGCTCCAGCCCGGCCACTGTATCTTCCACATCCAAAACTCGCTGCTCCGCCGCGGTGATGCGTTTGGACTGGCTCTCCAAAGTTGAGGAATTTTTTTCTAGAGTCTTTGAGAATTTAGAGAGCTTTTCGTCCATGGCATTAGTAAAACTTTGAGTTACCTCGCGGATCAAAGTCGCGGTGTCCGCAATAGGCAGAGGCCCATCGTCTTGCAATGGAGAGTCGCTAGCTAAGCTAGCATTAGCAGCTGAAGTATTTGTCAACTTCCGTGACTGAATTTTCGTCTGTTTCGACATGGTTAATCGTCAGCAAAGTTCACTTTCCATCTTGGACTTTCCAAAAATCTTTTTGGACTTTCCAAAAATCACCTTGCTATTTTAAGCTAAAATGAGTGTAGTAAGTTGCAGGAAATCTAGTTAATATTGTGTGGGAGCGGGAGCTCAGCGAAAATACGTCCTCAGCCAGTCACAGTCACGTGCCCTCCTCGGGAGATCATTTCTAATCACCCCAGATAATACTAATCCCGTGTGAAATGGATTTATGCTGTGTGAACAGACTAAAGTCCGCGATTGGTCTCATCAGCAACAACGATGAGACTGCATACAGGGAGGAGGTCCGGCACCTGGCCACATGGTGCTCAGACAACAACCTGCTCCTAAACACCTCCAAGACAAAGGACATCATCGTGGACTTCAGGAAGGCGAAAGGAGGCACACACGACCCCATCCACATTAATGGGATGGCTGTTGAACGTGTTTCCAGTTTTAAGTTCCTGGGGACTCATATTCCGGAGGACCTGTCCTGGACCACCAACACCTCATGCCTGGTCAAGAAGGCTCACCAGCGTCTCTTCTTTCTGAGGACACTGAAGAAGAACCAACTGTCTTCAACTATCCTGGTGAACTTCTATCGCTGGACGATAGAGAGCATCCTGACCAACTGTGTCACAGTCTGGTACGGGATCTGTTCTGTTGCTGAGCGCAAGGCACTGCAGCGGGTGGTGAAAACAGCCCAGTGCATCACAGGGACTACACTTTCTCCCATTGAGGACATCCAGAAGAAACGCTGTTTGCGTCGAGCTCGCAGCATTCTCAAGGACTCCTCTCACCCCGCTCATAGACTGTTTACTCTCCTGCCTTCCTGTAGGCGCTTCCGGTGCCTCCGGACAAGAACCAGCAGACTAAGAAACAGCTTTTTTTCCCAGAGCTGTTTCATTATTGAAATCTGCCCCCCACTGATTCCACTACCTCTCTTATCTTTAACTACAATGCTGCTATAACATTGCCATGCATGACTGAACTGTACACACCAGTACTTCATGTTATCTGCTCTACCGGACTGTTTACACACACACAGCATCATAGCACTCTATACTGCTCACTTGCACACCAGAAATATTATACTGAATGCTCATTTGCACTAATGGTCCAATTTCATAACTGCATCTACTCATCTACTGCACTGTAACTTCAATTACTGCATTAACTAATCTACTGCACTGTAACCTTATTAACTGCATTAACTCACCCATTGCGCTGCAACTTTAATAGCTAATGTCTATAATGTATGCACACTTAAGTCACTTACACTATTGTTTAGTCTAAATTATTATCTGTTCATAGCCAACTGTAAAATATTTTCATAGTCCATGCCCACTGTATAATATTTTCCTAATATTGTCAGCTGTGGCCTGGTGGTTAGAGAGTTGGGCTTGTGATCAGAAGGTTGGAATCTCAGTGCCAGCAGGTCATGACAGAAGTGCCCTTGAGCAAGACACCTTACCCCTGATTGCTCTGCAGTAATGTGCCACTGTAAAAAACTACTTGTAAACCGCTTCGGATAAAAACGTCTGCCAAATGAATAAATGTAAATATTGTATTCTGTATTTATTCTAACTGTATATCCTGCACTTGCTAACTGCACTTCTGGTTAGACCTAAACTACATTTCGTTACACTGTACTTGTATATGTGTAATGACAATAAAGTTGAATCTAATCTAATCTAAAAATATCGACTGTATGACCAACATGATTAAGTGCCAAAAGCCAGAATTAAAGTCTTGTGTCAGACGTATGCCGTAGCCTGTTAACGTAGGTCGTTATACGATTTATACTATTGTCCCCATTAACAAGCAATGACCACTAGTCGTCAGTGTCCACATGTTGTAACCAAGACGAGAGCCGGAGGAGAAGCAGCTTGTTGTGTATGTTGACAGAGAAGCATTAGGAGTGATTAGTGACTTTTGTTGCGGCTTTGAGTTGTTAAATATCGAAGAACAAAGAATTGATTTAATTCATTCGGAAATACGTATGATTAAACTCAACACTTTTACAGTTTTTTGACGTGAGGGAGAAGTAAAAGCAGACCAATCACAGTGCTTGCAGCCCGTATAGAATTGGGTACTGCTTTGTTGAACTTGGGAGATCTTGTGCGTTAAGTTTTATGGAAAATCACAAAAACGTGAAAAAAAAATAAAAAAAGAAGACAGCCCACAGATGTTCCTTGGTTGTGCACAGTTTGTCATATTATTAAGTTGCCATTTTCTCACTGTCAGACGAAATCTGTACCCACAATGTGTTTGTGTCGCCCTCTATTGGCCAGCAATCACTGGAAAAATTCCTTTACAAAAAACAAAGCAAGTTGTTATTTTAACTGAAGAGTCGTGTTAAAAGGTGTATGAAAACAATGAAAAAATATGCAAGAAAAAACCAAGACGAGGCAGAAACATACTGAAACATATTTGATAGCAGAGTTGAGGAGAGATTCCTCATTGACAACATTTAGCTGTTTTGAAAGTGTACTGTAGCAAATCACGCCGTTAAAGTGACTTTTTTCATGTTCTGACTTGTTTGATTCTTGACCAACAGTTACTGAATTCCCATTGTAACTGCACTAAAGGCAAAAAAGATTGCGGTCTTCGATTAAACCTGGACACAGCACATGATCAAATAATAGACTTTATATAACTTGGACGTAGTGTCTGTGATGTCACCCATAGGTTTCTGAGGAGCTGTTTTGAAGCTTAAAGTGGGCGGAGCCGGCTGTCACCATCTTAGCACCGTGTCACTCTTAGATAATCGAAAATGGGCAAAGAGGTGGGGGACGTGGTTGGAGCTGAGGCGCCTGTTTGGCTGAAACACACTTGTCACTCAGGTGGCCACGCACCTAATTTTAAGGCTTAATATAAGCTTTTTATTCCTCCTCCTCAAAGTTGTCATGAAGGGTCAAATAACCTATATAGATTCAAATCATGTTTGTATCAGGCTGTAAACATGTTTATTTTTTTGCTGTAAGGTTAACCATTCTAACATGGGGCTCAATGAGATTGTGCTCTGTTTTGGAGCGGCCAGTCGATGAATTGCAGTTTCAGTCACTTCCTCTTCACGAGAGAGATATGACGGTTGCCGCTGGATTCAAGTGTGAGACCACAACAAGACAGAATTCACACTCCTCTTATTTCCACTGAACATCCTGAAGTTTCTGTCTCTGAAAGGTGAGGAAGTGAAGTAAAGAAGCATTTGTGTAGATGTACACTTTTGGACTAATAATAACTAGGCTAATATTGGATGTTGATTAGTGATGTGAATATGAATTCACACACAGTATAGTGTTTCACACCTGCTGCTCGATGAAACGCAAACCTCAAACAATGTCAACTGCTCTGTCAAGTGAACATACAAAATGTGAGCAATGTTTTAACTTACTGAAAGGCCCAACGCTTCTGAAGGAGCCAGTGAGGAAAGCACAGGTCAGGTCACACAACACACACTGTAACTGTGTTTTCGGTGGTTTTGCGCTGTGCTAAGCGTTACAGAAACACAAAGTGCAGTGAGACGGGCTGAAATATCGCTCTTGTTTGCGTGAACGTGAGCTGAGCTTTTTAAAGCCTCTGGCTGCAGAGCTGCATCGTTGACATGTTTTCTTCTATTTATAGATGAGGTCAAAGCAAAGATCTCATCTGTATGACATCATACAATTGGATTTCAGTGGAATGTTATGTTCTTGGGACATTTCTCTGGCGGTGAGCTAATGATCCACACAGAAGGCAGTACGCTTTCTTCATTAGGGCGGTTGATATACTCACTGCTCCTCCATTGAGTATCATGGTCATCTCAGTGGGCTGGTAGACATTACTTCTGAACGGGGCGCTGGGTCTGGCTCCTGTGCTGCCGTTATGATGACTGCCACTTCTCAACCCTACAGCACACAACACAGGTTACAGCATCTCATCTCAACTTATACATTTACATTCTAGTAAACTGGTCAGGAAACACAGCATGTTCTGAAGTTGTAACGGATACGGACCATCCGCAAGAATGTTGATGTGTGTGTGTGTGTGCGTGTGTGTGTGTGTGTGTGTGTGTGTGTGTGCTTTTAACAAAATAAACAAGCAATCTTTTGAATTATAATCTCATATGTTATTTATTTATTCGTAAGGGAGTAATGGTTTTAAGGCAAACCGGCCGCATGAGTCACAGACCTTCAAATTTTCAATAGATTCCAGACAGCTGTGTAATAACATACATTTTTATTTGGGAAAATTATTAGCACAATAATAATTAGAAAAATCAGACTTTTCGCAGCTAGAAAAATATTAAATTGGAGTTAAATAGGTTGTTTTTTCTAGTCCTTGAGTAAGATATGTGCACGCTCACCGCCATCACACACTTCCTGCTCTCCTGTTTAATCAGTGGCGCATCATTTAAAAATTAATGCTTGTTTTCTCACTGACTTCCAATAGTATTTATTCTCTTTCTTGATTTAAATGAGAAAATTAATCCAATAATGGAAATTAACAAAATAAATAAATTACAAATATGATTTCAATCATCCATATTGTGTGGGACGATGTGTTTAACTTATTTCAATTAAATTAGATAAACCATTATTTAGTGTGTCGCTGCAACAAATGTGGTCCAGTCCAGATGTGTTTTCAAAACATGCCAGTTTGGTCATTCCATCAATGTTCAATGTCACATCACCACGACAAATGTGTGACCCTGTCTGTGAAATCCCAGCTAAAGTCTTATAACTAACATATACTTATAATAATGCTGAGACAGCAAGCGTCAAAGTTTGATTTTAACAATTCCTTTCACTATAATTTCAATCTTTGAAGTGTCCTTACTCAGTCAATATTAAAGAAATCAAGATTATATTTACACAGGATGTTCTTTACATTGTATAGATGATGATGATTTTAGGTAGAAAACAGTCAATTTTCAGATGGGTTTTCACAAGCAGACTCGTAACGCTGCGATTGTTCAGTTCAGATACATCATCACCACCTAACTGTGTTAACTGGAATTGTGCCTGTGTTTACCTGCAGTGTTTTCATCAAAAGCGTATCCCTGGTTGTCCACAAACTGCCTGTGTGAAAGTGGGATGTCTTCTTCAAGATTGACCTCCCTCATGCGTGACGAATTCTGGGACGTGTCGAAATAATCTGGAGCCAGAGGTTGAGGTGGTGATCGCAGACAGGCATGGGCTTCAGGAGCAGCGTGACACAACAACAACAGCCATCCCTGTGCCACCAGCGCCACAGCCAGTGCTGGTTCATCCCAGTCCGGAGACTTGCCGAGCGCTTTGTTTCCATAGACGTAGAAGCCGACCCAAGCCACCCACAGTAGAATGGACATTAGGCAGGAGACCAGAAGCCACACAGCATTACACTGCCACTTTCGCGTTTTCCCGCACAGTGCTAATCCAGCACTTATTAGAGCGGCCAGCAGCAGTGCCAGCACGTAGGAACAGGCGAGCGTAAAGTCCAGAGGCTGGTATTGACATGCTGGGTGACCCTCCTGCTGCACCGTTAGGAGGAGCCACTCGGCAGCGATGATGCCCTGAACTGCTGTCAAGCCGAGAACTAATCCAGCCAAAGCGCACCCACCCGGGGTACGAGATTCACGAGCGAGCCTGCGCAGCCTAATACCTTGTGCCAACATGCAGGAGAAACAGAGGGAAAAAAGAATGCCCCACAGTATGCGCCGCACCACGCAAAGGCTCTCGTCGGGCTCAATAAGGTATCCGAAGCTTAGTCCAAACAGGCCGATGATGCCAAACAACAGCAGGAGAATCGAACCGATGCCGCTCCGCTTCTGTGCCTCACTCACAGAGTGCAGGCGACACAGCAACACCAACACCAGCAAAACAGCAGCTAACACACCAGACGCTGCTACGGCCTCCACCACCACGCCCCACATGACATCTAGGTCACATAAGAGAGTGTAGGGTCGTGTAAGACCAAGCCCACAGCCCCACGGAACAGACGGCTTCTCATCTTGAGACAAACTCATCTCCAGCCCAGCGAGGAGCATGAACAGCACATAAAATAATGACATCTAAATGAGAAAAAAAACAGCAAAAGAAAGTCATGTAATACACTCTGATGATTAATATAGATAATGAAAAGTAAAGGCCCCAAAACAGATCCCTGAGGAACAGCCCTTCTGCAATCTGAAAAGGTCCTATCCATTAACATCCGTTGTAAACTAAATGTACTGTTTAGCGTGTTGACAAAATGTTATATGCTCCCCTACTTCTTGTAAGTTGCTTTGGATAAAAGCATCTGCCAAATGAATAAATGTAAACATCCAGATACACACAGTCCCCCCAAAAACATTCAGACCCTTTAGTATACACACTGATGGTCACTGTTTTAGATCTAATGATGCATCTATTTTTGAATACTCAACATATTGTGCCATCTTTTCCGACCTTGAAAATTACGAGTCAAATGTTTAACAATCTTTCTATAATATAAATAACTATTGCTCTGATATTTTACTTTCCTAGTACAATGACTTTGAGATCATTTTTAAGTGTGATTTCAGTGACCCTTACAGTTTTGGGGGTAAAACATCCTTGTTAATCATAGCTGAAAAACTCCAATCCATTTGCACGCTACATGCAATATATTTTGGATTAGCCTGTTAATACAACATTTTCAATGGGGGATCAACTAGAACTCAGAAAAATGCTTCTTTTTAGGAAACTGTGTCCAATGTGATTTCTGTGCATGCAAAGTCAGAGTGCTAGGTTTACATCTTACCTTAGTGAGATATGTCCAGTGAAGGCAGCTGCTGTGTTCAATGTGGATTCTGCAGAGAAAATGTTAAATTCATGGTACATATCCAAGTCTGTAAACCTATGCTATACTTTTCATGCTACTGGTTAAATATGAAAAATCAAACAGATAGTGTTACGTGTTTTTATTTGTGACACATGTCAACACTTTAGAAAACGTTAGTTTTCTATGAATGCCAGCAAAAATGATTTTAATTCAAATGCAGACACAAGGGCTGAATGATATCCCATGAAATGTAATATCGCAATTTGATCAAATTCGATCAGCGTTTGACATCAAAGTACAATGAGGGCAATTCAAAAGCAGTCGGCTCTCTAAAACTGGAACTGTATCATTTCCATTTCCTGAATGAGTGATTCGGTGGCTTGACGTCAATGTGTCATGAAAATGTAACTTTTTAGAGTGAAGACAACATTTGTTTTGTTTTCTTTCTTTAGAGACTGGTCAGGATAAATTGAATAATCCAGTCAGGGCAGCCTGTTGAGTATTTTAACGTCAAACAGATTGGCTGTGTAATATTGCATCTTCAAATATCACATCATTTTCTATATTAGACAGTTGGCTTTATGTGCTTATTATTTGTAACATGTTGAACTGCAGGTTTTCTTAAATATTTCAGTTGTTTCACTACATGCTGTTAGGCCTGTCGCGATAACTACTTTTTGTTGTGCGATATATTGCAGCAAAATTTATTGCGATATGCGATATTATTGCCATTTTAAGATGTTTAATGCTACTGATTATATAATGACAGTATTACAATATAATAGCATACAAATGCAAGTACTCTTTCAAAGAACAAAGAACTTTTATTCTTAAGAATAAAACATTGAGTCTAGACATTGTCTAAAAATATTAATTAAAGAAACACAAATAAATAATAATAAATACACCCTTGTTTAAAAAAAGTGCAGTGCAGTTAACAAAAACTAGAACAAAACAGTGTTAAATGTTTAACAAAGTCAGTTTAGACTTTAAAGTGTCTCACAGAGGCAGAGATGCCTCAACAGGCCATATCTGCACATTTATTTATTATTGTCAGGCAGATTCTGAGAAAGAAATGGAGAGTTACGCTATCCGTGATTGTGCACAATTTCGCGCTGTCACGTTTGTATTTGCACTGACGGGAAAAGGCTGAAGATTGCGGCTTAGGCTTAGGGACTTGTTCTTCTTAACTGTCTGTAGTTGCCATGAAACATTTTACAACACAGTGGCTTCACTACTCTTCACCTGTCGCTTTCCGCTGACTCCGCCTCTCACGTGTGTGTGTGTTGATAGACGCGCGGCCTGAAGCCCCGCCTCCGCCACAGAGAGCAGCCGATGCAGCGCATTTGAGTAAAATGCTTGTGACATTTATGTAAAGAATAATATAATTATTATTTTAAAAATCAATCGCAATATATCGGAGCAACAAAAATTATCGCACTCATTTCCATATATTGTGGATACATTCGATATGTTGATATATTGACTATCACGACAGGCCTACATACTATTATTATTTTTTTTGTTATTTGACACAATTTGTATTTAAATGCACTTTCACTGTGCTTTACTTTTTCTACTACTAATGACATATTTGACGGTTGTCCGTGTTAACATTGTACATCAATATTTTGTCTAATTAACCTGCAGGAAAAAGTGACATGGATTGTTGATCCACAATAGTTTAAAAACAGGACTTGACATTAACACTTTTCCATTTATTCGGAACAAGTGACTATTCTGAACGAGAAAGTTTTGCATGGAAAAAGAGTCTGAAAATGTCAATGTAAAAAAATAAATCTAAATGCTTTATTTGTGTTTTAGCCTTTGTGAGATATAATCACACAGAGTCCAACACAGATTATGGAAAAATCAGAGAACATTTATCATTAAATTGGTCTGGTTGGGATATGAAAAAAGGATTGAGACAAGGGGATTTTTAGAAGGTTTTATAACTCTGTTAATGTAAACGTATAATGTCACATACATTTTCTAATTTCTGTCAGTACAACACATTAGTAAAGCAAAAATCTACCTCATAGTTCTAGACTACATCTAGACTAAAGACGCATCTTTTTAATCTCGCATACACTACACTATCATAATATATATATTTCAAAGGTTTAGGCTGCACTAGTTGCCCAGACATGACAAATGCTGTGATGATAGAGCTGGACAAAGGACGTGGCCACTCTACAAAATTTCAGCCGCAATTAGCTTTCTTGTAGCTCAGTGGTAAGAGCATTCCGTTAATAACACATACCTATGTATAAATGTATAGGATAATGCTATGTAAGTCACTTTGGATAAAAGCGTCTGCCAAATGCCTAAATTTAAATGTATATTATTAATGATAATCTGGAAAAAAAAGAAAAAAATTGTTGTTGTGCAAGCACTGTCGAGCTTGTGCAGAGGCAGCAGCTTTTGCCAGAGGGGAACTGGAATCCCCTGGTTAGGCCTGGTCTCCCTCTGAGGTTTATTTTCTCCTCCAATGGAGTTTTGGGTTCCTCGCCACCATTTGCCTGGCCGGGGGGGCTGCTAGAATTTTATAGTTTTATTCTATTAACACTTCATATAGGAATTTATTGTGTGTCTGATATTTGACCTGTGTTTTCACTTCCATAACCTTTTATGTTTTGCATATAGTTAATATTTTCAGTACAGCTGCTTTGTAACAATGAAAATTGTTAAAAGCGCTATATCAATAAAGCTGACTTGACTAGTTATAACGACACCCATACAGTGCTTCTGTGGGTCTATTTATACAAATATATAAGAATGGTTAGTCAAAGTGTTTAATTATCAAAATATCACAGCGTAAGAGCTTTAACAAACAGTGAATGACAAATTTACAAGTATATTATGACAACGTGTAATGCCCTGAACAAGTAATGTTGGCTATGGCTAGGCAGATTTCCAGCCTTATCAATATTTTTCAGTTACTCAGAATGTTGTTTTTATTTTTTTTCAGTTCTCTCAAACACAAGAGTGGATGTGTTGATAACAAGAGTTTCTGTCAAGTTCTTTTGTGGTGATGTTTTCCACACCGTGTGAAAGAGGCTAAAGCCAATGCCAAGCTTCATTGTGCACTCATTACCATGGTAACAGCACTAAAAAGCAACCAGACAGAATGAGGTTGGGGTGGTCTTTGGATGCCTGTTCACAGCACATCAACAACAACACATCCTCTACACAAATATTGTGTGTTTGATAGTGTCATGTCATGACAGAAAATGGATCCGATCATGTGATCTTGTGAGGACGACCCCCCCCCCCCCACCACCACGACCCCCGTCAGTGTGTTCCCACTCTTTTGTGCTGCTTCACTCTCTTTCTCTTACATAAGAAGATTCCAGCTCTTACCAGTTCTGCTGTGTGTGTGAGACAAGAACGAGAAGCTCTTTACTGTGGGAATCTTTGCTGTTTTATGCACGCAATCCTGTGAGATCAGGTTTAGATGTTTATGAATATTACATGAAAATGATTTTTGGGCTCTTTTTTATGTTGAGTCTAGTGAAAGTGTGCTGCTCTGTTTCACACAAACAAAACGTAAATGGCTGACAGTGTCCAGGTCATTTCGCTCATACGGCCTGTCTGCGCCCTCAGCGATGGGTTTAAGCTTAATATTTGAATGCTGCACGTGTAACGTTATACTGTGCTGATATCCGCAATAACTCACGCTGTGTATCTTCCCTTCATATCTGTCTGCTGCAGGAATGATTTACAAACACACATGAAGCAGATCTCATAATGACTGATGGAATACACTGAACGAACACGATCTCAAGACAAATGACTTCATGTGTGTCAGAGAATATGATCTCCTGTCACTGAAAATAAACATTTCATTTGATGCCCTGCCCTGTCCAACAATGCAAATCCCATGTGTATGACAAATGAAATGAAGCACAAATGTGTAGAGTTTAGTCCTGAATCACACCGTTTGGTGGTGATATGTGATCATTTGTGTTTTGGTCGATCTGTTCGTCAATCTAAACGCTACACACGTTTAAACACAATAAAGCAAAGGAGAGATCTTTTCATGAACGCATTGCATCATGTGTGATTTTGGCGTGTTTATCTAATGTTATGTGGTGCGAGCACGTACCGTGATGAGAGATCCGAGCGTCTGCTGTGCGCGTTCTTTCAATGCGCGTGTCTGAAATGTCACATTTCGTTTCGTCTCGTGCGGTCGCTGCAGGATTGTGGTGTCGAGCTGCTTGTAAGCGATTATTTCATTTGCTCCCAATTCTTCAGGTCAATGGAGCTGTGGCCAGATTTTCTCTTCATTTGAGTAGGAATGAGACCATCGTAGACAATAAGAAGAGTTATGAAGACAGTGTCAGTCTTCATCAAACCGTCATATCTCTTGTGATGATATATCTCTTCTTTGTTTTAACGGGTTTCTTCTGTCAGACAATCCGCTGCGTTATAATCCCTTCAGCCGCTCGCGCTCATTCTCAGCTGTTCGATTCCATCTATCTGCGCTCAGACCCCGCCCCCACTGTCACTCACACACAAGCCCCACCCACCCTAACTGTCTCTCACACACAAGCACCGCCCCTCACTGTCACTCAGCTCAGGCACGTTTTCTGCAGTGTTCGCTGCACTATGGTGGTCTCTACGGGTATATGACGGTTTCTATTGTTGGGATAGTAAATCTAAATGCCCAAAACGAACAACAAAAAATCATTTTAATGGAAAAAGATGATGGTTCCAGTATAACTTTTGTGATGGTTTCTGCTATTGTTTCAGAGCTGGCGCTGTGGTGGGGCATTAGAGGGCCGTGCCCCCCCCCTAGCGGTCATTGATGCCCCTCTTACAGGCCATGGCGTGGCCCAAAAAGAAATATCCGTTTCAGTTATTATTTTAATATGAAACTTTCAAACTGTAACTTAAATTCAATAAAGTAAAAAGAAAGGGGAAAATGCATAATTCTGGTTGTTCATGGCACGTTAGGCTTCGTCATGGTGAATGCTTATTGGTCGCCGGTTTGATTTGCAGCAAATCCATTTCAAGTTGAAGCACAGACGCACAATGCTACACGAGAGAAAGATCAGGTTTACTGCAGCTTGCATTCGAGAAAGACTTGACACGCAAATGCACAAGCGAATGGAAGGACACACAGTTCTTCAGTAGCAACACTCGTCGCCTGCAACTCTTCTGAGGGAAACTCCTTTAATTCACTTATTGAAGCCAGCCCTGGCTTTCACTGGCCTACTAAACAGGTGGATTGTTGATGAATGTTTGTGGGTTCTAACTGCATTTGTGTTTTATACTTGGCTGTCTGTAAAGATATATGGGCTTATGTCATTTCTGCTTGGTGCGTGCATAAACTGCTGGGAGGTGCGTAACCCAGGTTAAAAACAAGTATTAGCATAAAGTAATCACAGAATATACATGTATTTTTGTCCTTTATTTATTTTGTTTAGAAAATTAGTCCTTTAGAGTATTTAAAGTCCTTGAAACCCTGAGAAAAAACGGTGTTTAAAGAATTTATTTTATTTGTTGAAGCACATTTTGTATTTTCTGTATTTAATTTTTTCAATTTCATGCGTTTTATTTTATCTTAATTTATTTCTCAAGTTCTACTTAATTAGCATTCTACACACTAAAAAATGCTGGGTTATTTAATCTACCCAACCGCTGGGTTATGAAATGGTTTACCCAGATATAACCCAGATATAACATTTGGGTTATATTTATATAATATTGGGTTATTTTGTGCAACTCATGCGTTGAGTTAAAATCAATCAACCCAACATACATCGGTTGACCGGGACATTCTAAAACGCTTAACGTGAAAAACGCTTAATGTGTCTTAATGTACCTAAACCGCGATGAAGGAAAGCCAAATTATTGACAAACCTTCCTTGTAATAAACACTTGCTGCTGTCAAAAGAATGAGCGATTATTTTGCGGATAAAGTAAATAATATCACATTAAGCGTTTTCTCCCCCATAGAAGTCCATTATAAGGAAACAGCTTAATGTGTCTTAACGTACCTAAACCGCCATGAAGAAAAGCCAAATTCCGGTCAAACCTTCCTTGTAATAAACACTTGATGCTGTCAGAAGAACGAGCGATTATTTTTCCATTATAAGGAAACAGCTTAATGTGGACGCATCAACAAACTGAGAACATTTCTTTAGTGCAGTTGCATTTATTATAACCATGAAAGACAGGTTATTTCCTTAATATTTCATTATATCAGGCCTTTTCATAACAAAAAGGTGTCCTTCAAAAGTTGAATCACTGTTGTTTTATGTGAATTAGTAGAATGGTTTTCACATGTTTTATATCAAACTTTCTAGTCTACAACATTGACTACTCAAGTCTCATTCATTAATGTAGGATAGGCTAATTTACATATTGCATTGCAAATGTTTGTGCATAACACCATGATGACACTTTATCTCTAAAGAGGTTATGTCACATGACTACATTAAACCAATCAGCAACAAGTATGTAAATGGTTTAATTGCAAAAGGGTGTAATCATCTGAAATGTGTTAACTGATTGTTTTGAACATCACTATAAATTGACACACTACCAGGCAGCTTTTTAAGCACCATTTATTTTGTTGCTTGGCTTTAACAGCAGCTTGTTAATTAAGAACATTTACCTAAACATCCTTAAACGCAAACTGTGTACTACAACTATACATATAGCCTACTTTATATTATATACTGCTGAGTTTTATTTTTTATTTTAAACAGCAGGGCTGCAAAGTAGCCTATACACAAAGAAATTGCATTGGTGTTTGTGATGAAAGCAAAATGGCTTTAATGAAAAAAACACTGAGTTTACACTAAAGGAAGCAGAAGCAATTCTCAGTAATACTGAAGGCTACAAAGATTTTTTTTCTACAGAACCACCACTGCATCCAAAAGGTGGTGATGTCTTTCTTTTTAAAAGTGTTAAGGCTGATGACTGTAACATGGACTTTCGGTTTGACCAAATGCTGTGGAAACAAAAGGGTTCTAATCATTGCAATTTAAAAAAATATGGAGGAAAGGTTCTGAAGCGATACTACCAGATCAGAACTCCCCAATGTGATAAAGGGTCCCCAGTTTTCAAAAAGAGCATTTTAGGGATGACAAACCGTTAGCTGCAGATTTCTATTTAATCCATTACATTGGGGATGAAACTGCATATGTTCCACGTAAGCATGGAAATGCTAAAACAAATAGAACATTTATTCCAACCAAAAAACAGGTGATCTCAGACATACTCTTCCAGGACCAAGGGCAAGCTCCTTCTAACATTTATAAGGCTGTCCTTGCTAAAGCAAGCACCAATAATCAGGAGCAAATGTCAGTAAACTGCCCACGAAACTTAAAGCAAGTCCAAAACACTGTATATGCCCAGAGACGCAAAGAAAGAATTTCACACGATGAAATATTCAGTCTCCATGAATTGGCATACCAGTTGCCAGGTTTCATTTGGCATATTACAACTTTCCCGGACCTTCTTGTTTATGCAGGCATGCCAGAGATTGTTGATTTAGCATGTACCAATTTGGAGGAATCTGTGAAATTTGGATACCCTCAAATCATCAGCTATGACACAACATTTGAGATGGGGGATTTTTATGTGTCTGTTCTTGCTATGAGAAACACTGCACTGGTCAACAACCCTGTGTATCCAGTTGGCTTCATGCTACATGGACGCAAATTTATGCGAAATCACGAGATGTTTTTGATTGACATCTTAGGAAAGCTTGGAATGGACTCCACCAAATTAAAAAAAATACCAGTTACAGTTGACAGGGAAAAAGGAATTGTGGCTGCATTGAAGAAAAACTTTACCAGACTAAGCTTAGTGTTTTGCCACAACCACATCTTGCGAGATGTTGAACACTGGGTAAAGGCACATGGGGGGAAAAGGGATGATATAAAGGTCCTGAAAGACCATGTTGAACGGCTCATTGATTCCACCTCTCCAGGGGTATTTGAGGCCTGTTGCCTTTTCCCAAGGATGGTCGGAGGAATTCCTGTACTACTTTGATCAGCATCTGAAAGCAGATATTTGTAACAACACAGCTGCATATTACACAAAAGAGTTCATTGCATTCAAAGAGAAGACTCCAACAAACAACATAAGTGAGAGCATTAACAAAAAACCAAAATGAATGGAAGGAACTTCCAGTGGACGCCATGGTTCTCTCACTGTACTACTTGCAGTCATACTTCCTCTTTGAATTTCAAAGAGCTTGGGCAATTATGTGTCCAAGCTAAATGTATGTTCAGCAGTGACAGATTTACAAATGCCCTCTTTTCTTCCACTGGAGGATATTATCAAGAGGGTCAAGACTACAAAAGAAAATGACCCATGTAAGGTTGAAGGAGCTAAACTCCTGTTATCTCAGACATCGTTGGCCAAAACAGTTACTGAAATGGGTCTTGTAAGTCTGAATGCCCCATTAAGAGTTTTTGTTGTAAAAAGTCCCTCAGATGAAACAGTTCAGGTTGTTAGGAATACCTCAAATGGTGCATTATGCTCTTGTCCCAGCACTGGAAAATGCTACCACATACTTGCAGTAGAAATGGCCACTGGGCTTTATTTATCTACAAAACAAACATACAGCCTCTCAGTGATGAGAAAGAGAGGGAGAAGCAATGAGAGAAAATCTGGACGGAAAAAAGCACGAACAAAAGATTATGATTACTTGGTGACTCCGGCACCAGATTCCTACCTCTCCTCTATGCCTGACTGTTTGATGGACAACATTCCATCACTTTCCATAGATCTGGAAAAGGGGGTAGATAAAGAGAACAGTGACAGCTGTGATGTAATGGATCTGTATAAGTCTGACACTCACCTGTTTGACTATTCTGTTTGTGACACTCTATCACTTTCTATGGATCCTGAAAAGGAAGGGGACATAGAGGACAATGACTGCAATGATGTAATCGATCTGTCTAAGCCTAGTGCTACAAAAGATGATTACACTCACCAGTTTTCAAATACAGGTGGCCTGTCTGAAACATCACCACATCTTTCTGAAGGATCCACGGCAAACAAATCAGAGGTTCCATTTGCTCCTTGGATGAATACCCAAAGTATCATCCCTGACTGGTCTAAAGTCCCAACCAGAAGCCAGTGTCTGTCTCCAAAGATGTGGCTTGAAGGTGAAACAATTGAGCAGGCAGTTCTAGCTTTCATTCAGCAAGAAAATACATCAGACTCAATTTTATGTGTGCCCACATACCTTTATCAATTAGCTGCACTTGGAGACTTTGTTCCAGTTTTGCAGTTTTGTGCAGCAAACAGGGCTCTAAATTATGATGCAGTCATAATTCCTTTCAACACAGATATTTCAGGCTCTGGTTATCACTGGCTTCTAGCCATTGCAAATTTTAGAGAGCAAGAGATCTCTGTATTTAATTCTAATTATAGTCTTGAACATGTGAAACTTGCTGCCCCAACACTAATGCAGGTCATATCATGCATATATGTCTCAGCAGGAGAAAAATTTCTGGCTACAGGCTGGAGAGTTACCGATGTTGTTAATGCTCCACAGCAAGATAACGGATATGACTGTGGTGTATTTGTTGTTGGAAATGCATGTGCAGTCATTAGCCACTCACCATTGGGTCCAGTCAACAGCTTAAAGGCAAGACTGTGGATTCATTGCCTTATTTTGAAATATGAGCCACCAAAAAGGAAAAGGTCATGCCTTTCACAGGAAAAACTGCTAAGCTATAGTAAAAACGTTCAAACATATGAGACAATCATACAAAAAGTACCTGTAGACACAGAAGATTACACCACTATCCTGCAACGACTACAGATGATACGTACACACAGTAAGGAGTGGACACTCTGCTCCACAACTACATGTAAGGGTGACCCACAGTACAAGGATGAATATATCTTGTGTGTTATTTGCAGGTGTTGGTTCCACCTTAAGTGCACAAAGTCAGCTGTTCGGTTAGTTATTGCTTGCACTAATTATCATAAATGTTTTAAATGTTCTCACTAATCCAGGTAATATGGAATTGGCTGACAAATGTAATGAAATTAAAAGACAAAATAAGCATTTTCTTTAAGTATAAAAAAGGTGATTTTTTTGCGAAAAAGTTTTACTTTCCAGAAAAAAGGAAAAAAGAAAAGGAAAAATCAGGCCTATATCAGGCTGCTCACGCATGTTGTACCAGTCACTTGCTTACAATATTTTCATCCCAAGGCAAGATTTCTTAGTTTTACAAATAAGCAGTGACAGACTGAAGATTTGCTAGATTACATTTACATTATATTATATTACGTTTATTCATTTTGCAGATGCTTTTATCCAAAGCGACTTACAAGTAGTAGAGCATAAAACATTTTGTCAACAAGCTAAACCGATTCTAAGTAACATAACATTTACTTAAACTCCTCCTGACCGTACATTAAGATTGAATAAGTTTAAGTTGAATAATGCTTAAGACATTGAGTTAGCACTAGGTTTGATTCAGTTTATATAGGCTATATATTTTCAAGTGAGCCACCTTTCCAGTCAGACGATCTACAGTCAGGAACCTCAAAGACTTTACAGACTACCATACATACTGATTTAACCATACTCACTGTTGTGTGTGTCAGATTAAAGAATGTTCTACACTCATCGATGGTTGAACAAAACCTGAGGGCAAATGTTATTCCATTAAAAATATCGCAGTATAGGCTAGGTCCAAACCTAAAGCTATTGGCAACGCAGTTAGCCTACTGTTCTAAGTCCATATAGCCACGGGTCACGCGGCCATTCGTGCCACAAGAGCGTGCTGTATCATGTAATTTATATTTCTGTATACTTTTTTTCAGAGCAGTAACATTTGTGCTGTTTTGTTCTAGTTTGCTCCAGCTTGATGTAACACTGAAACCAGGACTTCCGTTCAGCTTCTTAATATTGGTTTCAGACAGGCTACGAGACTTTTTAATGCACGGCGGGGTTTCTTTTTACGGAAGGAATACAAATGACAGAAATTAGTTTAAGCCACGTTATGGACTTCTATGGGGAAGAAATCTCTTTATTATTCACTTCATAATCACAGAATAATCGCTCGTTCTTTTGACAGCAGCAAGTGTTTATTACAAGGAAGGTTTGTCAATAATTCGGCTTTCCTTCATCGCGGTTTAGGTACGTTAAGACACATTAAGCTGTTTCCTTATAATGGACTTCTATGGGGGAGAAAACGCTTAATGTCATATTATTTACTTTATCCGCAAAATAATCGCTCATTCTTTTGACAGCAGCAAGTGTTTATTACAAGGAAGGTTTGTCAATAATTTGGCTTTCCTTCATCTCGGTTTAGGTACGTTAAGACACATTAAGCTGTTTCCTTATAATGGACTTCTATGGGGGAGAAAACGCTTAATGTGATATTATTTACTTTATCCGCAAAATAATCGCTCATTCTTTTGACAGCAGCAAGTGTTTATTACAAGGAAGGTTTGTCAATAATTTGGCTTTCCTTCATCTCGGTTTAGGTACGTTAAGACACATTAAGCTGTTTCCTTATAATGGACTTCTATGGGGGAGAAAACGCTTAATGTGATATTATTTACTTTATCCGCAAAATAATCGCTCATTCTTTTGACAGCAGCAAGTGTTTATTACAAGGAAGGTTTGTCAATAATTTGGCTTTCCTTCATCTCGGTTTAGGTACATTAGGACACATTAAGCGTTTTTCACGTTAAGCGTTTTAGAATGTCCCTCGGTTGACCCAGCACTTGGGTTGTTTGTACTTCGAACATCATCACATCGTCTCCAGAGTCCTCACAGCAGACTGATCATCCAGCGAGGCAAATAAATAATAAAAGGTTTGTGTAACTTATACTATTCACATTGTCTGTGTTGCGTTACCTGTTAAAGTAGTATCTGTATATTGTCGAGGCTTTGGTTTGGCTAAAAACGTAGCCATTTAGCCGTTATCATGGATAGCCTAACGTTACAGCTTATCCGTTTGCTCTGAATTATATTAATGAATTAATTAAACAAGTTCATAATGCCCATGGGGATGTTAATTGAGCTCACCAGTCTAATTTGCCAGCTAGTTTCAAGCTAGCCACAGGGCCCGGTTTTTCAAAAGGTTTAATCCGGATAAAATTGATCCGGATTTAGTAATCCTTTTTTTGCGATCCGTGATCACGTGATCCATCTTACTTTTGGAGCCAGTTTTTTAAAGCAACATCGGATTGGATCAATCTGATCCGGATAGGAACTTTTCAGGATCACCAAATCTGGATAACCAGTGCTGGATAACCAGTGCTCAAACAGGATAGGAAATCACAATGTAGAACTATAGATATGTAAATAGCAACAAGTGGAATAGCCAATGTGGGGTCAATATAAGTTTATTTTTATTTGAAATGAAAACACACACATTTAAAAAAAAAACTAAAAACAAGAAAAACCCCGCCCCATCCTCTTCCTGCAGTCCGCTCATCTGAGACCTACAACACAAACACTGTACATTGAGGATATTTATAACAAGCATCAAGTATAGATATATTGAATTAAAAAAAAGACTTAATGTCAAATACTCCACAATAATTTCAGACTTCCTCATCTGATGTGGAGAGACCAGCTTGTCTGAGAGTAGCCTTTAGGAGGCGTATTGGAGTCAGTTGTTCCTCTGCCAGAACGAGCAAACAGGACGTGCAACAAGGGACGCAATAGTTAGACACTATTTCTGATTTGGTTTTGTATTGGATTTCAAAAATCAGTGATTGCCATTCTTTGCATTTTTTTGTTTCTTCTGTAATCCTTGCATGCATCACTAATAAATATTCTAAAAACAAAAATATTTTCGATTGTGATGAATATGTATATCAATTAGTGACAGAATAAAATGTATTGTTGTTGGTTTGGATAATTATTTTATGAGGCCAAACTCTTTCTACTTTGCTTTAGGCCTATACTGAAAGGCTGAATACGTTTAATCACTGTAGCCTGATGGATGAACAAATACAATTAAAACCTTAGGAATTAATAGGATATCTTGTAAAATACTGCATGATCCAAATATAGTATTATTTGATACATTTTTTAAGTTTTCATTACATTTTGGGCATGAAATCCACGCTGAATCCACCCTTCTGATGGGATCAGTTTAATCCAGATATTTTGGATCAAAGTGATCCAAATCCTACAAAAAAGTTCAGAAAAACCCAAACTAAAGGTTTGATACGGATCAAAACCAAGATTGGATTACGTGATCTAATCCGATTATGTAATCCGTTTTTTCTTTTGAAAAACACATTTTCAAGATTTGATCCAATCCGTTATCCAAAATCCTAGTGGATTACTTTTGAAAAACTGGGCCCAGGTGATTAGGCAGTTAACTAGTTTACTAGCCAACATGCTCTCAGTTAGTTGCTTTGCTAGCTATATTATTTTAACTAGCTATAAATGAGCGCGCCTTTTTACTGAAGCTTTTCATGTGAAGGCATAACACAGTGTTTGACTGATTAAAGTATGTAAAAAAACGGTGAGATAACCTGATATGTCTGACTTAATGCATTTATGTGCATTTATTTAAGTAACGTTAATGTAGTTAACGTAATTTGACCGACAATAGATAAGAACAAATTCTTATTTATAATGGCGGCCTGGCAAACGACAAGGGCCACTTGAGTGAGGGGTTAAGAAATATAGAAAAAAAAGTTTGGGAACCACTGCTGTAGCCACAAATATTCTTGTGAAGCAAAAACATAGACAATATACATGCATGCATTTTGTCATATGAATTGTATAAGGAGAAAGGGAGGATTGTTTTCTCTATATTTACATTTTGGGTCTTCATTGCTTTTGCATAGTGACATCTGAATAGTTAATACAATAGCAATTGTATTTTTGCTTAAGCTCTTTTTGTGTTTGTTTCAGATCAATGGACAGCTTTGTCATTAACATTTTGACAGAGTGGCAGCTGACAGACCTTGTCGACAAATTTAAAGGTGAGAAATATTTGTTTTCCCATCCACAGCATATCAAGTCTGATCAATAGATTTATTGCTTTTTAGGTCAATTCCAATCCAATCCAATCCACCTTTATTTATAAAGCACTTTAAAAACAACACTGTCGACCAAAGTGCTGAACACAGTCTCTAAATAAATAACAACATACAACAAAAGCACAACAAGAATAAAAACAATAGATAAGTTAGAAGACGAGCAGCTGCATTTTGGACTAGTTGTAATCGTGCCATCAGTGATTTACTAAAACCGGAGTACAGTGCATTACAATAATCTAAACGAGTGGTAATAAAAGCATGGATTAAAATTTCAAAGTCATGACGAGATAAAACCGGTTTTACTTTGGCCAGTTGCCTCAGCTGGAAGAAGCTGGTCTTCACCACTGCACTAATCTGGGCATCAAGTTTTAAACGACCGTCCAACTTGACTCCCAGGTCAGTAACCACAGGGCTGATATCACTGGTCAAACAACCTAGGTCAACAGGAACTGCAGCAGTTGAGTCATTTGGACCAAATAACACCAACTCAGTTTTACTGTCATTTAAATACAAAAAATTCGTAGCCATCCATGCTTTCACTTCATCTAGACATTCTAAAAGGGTCTTTGACTGGCTTAGCGGCACATAAATTTGGCAGTCGTCAGCATAAAAATGGAACGAAACATTATGACTTCTAAGGATCGACCCAAGGGGAAGCAAGTACATTGAAAAAAGTAGTGGCCCAAGGACAGACCCTTGAGGAACTCCGCACAACAGAGGAGCCGAAGAAGACACAGCGTCATTGATCTGAACTGAAAAACTTCTGCCTTCCAAATAGGACCTAATCCAGGCTAAGGCCAACCCCTTAATGCCCACAACATTTTCCAGCCGAGACAATAAAATTTGATGGTCGACTGTATCAAACGCAGCCGTAAAATCCAATAGCAGCAGAGCAACAGTCTCACCACCGTCTGAAGCCAAAAGAATGTCGTTAAAAACCCTCAGCAGAGCTGTCTCAGTGCTGTGGGCTGACTTAAACCCAGACTGGAAAATTTCAGTTATACAATTTTCATTTACAAAGTTGCTAATCTGCAAATAAACAACTTTCTCCATAATTTTGGAAAGCAACGGGAGCTTAGAGATAGGTCGATAATTAGAGAGTTCAAGTTGGTCCAAGCCAGGTTTCTTTAACAAGGGTTGAACAACTGCGTGTTTAAAACTCATAGGTACAACTCCTGTAGTCAAACTGACATTAACAATATCAAGTATGCAAGGAGCCACTGTAGAAAAAACCTCTATAAAAAGACGAGGGGGAATCACATCATTAGGGGAGCCAGTAATCTTCATTTGACCAATAGTCTTTTCTAAAAAAGGCAAGTTAACAGGATCAAACTGGTTCAAAACAGCAGAACAGGTTACAAAAATGCCAGGGTCATACAAAGGTGGACCAATAAGGGCCCTAATGCTCTCCACCTTGTAGATAAAAAAATTAAGAAACTCCTCGCACAATTTTGATGGGTTCTCAAAGTACTGTAGTTGTGGGACATTAAGAACGGTTTTGATGGTATTAAAAAGAACTCGAGGATTATGACCATTAGAAGAAATAATGTTAGAAAAATGCTTAAACTTTTCAGCTTTTACAATTCTTTGATAAGAATACCAACTCTCTCTAAGTATCTGAAATGACACTTGGAGTTTATCCCTCTTCCACTTTCTTTCCGCCCTTCTGCACTCGCGCCTGGCAGCGCGAGTAACATCGTTTAACCAAGGATCAGGTCTAGGTTTGGACAGCCTGGTTTTTACGGTGGCTACCATGTCCAATGCTGCATAACAAGCAGCATTAAAACCAACACACAGATCATCAACAGTTGTGTTAGGACAATGTGAAACACGATTTAAATTAAAAACAGAGGAAAACTGAGCAGCAGTGGAAGAGTTAACTATCCGACCACGGCGCACAGGAGCATACGATTTAGCTATGACGCAAGACAAGGAAATTTGAAATACAACAGGCATATGGTCAGAGAAAAATGCATCACAGACTTCAAGATTAAAAACATTTAAGCCATGAGTTAAAACCAGGTCAAGAGTGTGCCCACGTTCCTGCGTTGGGCCAACTACACACTGTACAAGATTAAAACAATCAATGACATTTAAAAAGGCTCTTGCCATTGGGTTTTCAGGACAGCAAACGTGAATGTTAAAATCCCCAACAATAAGGAGGCGGTCGTACATTGGCACAAACTCAGCCAAAGATTTAGAGAAGTCAGTGATGAAATCCTTGTTGTATTTGGGTGGCCTATATACGAGTGCGCACAGCACTGGAGATGCATCGCTCAGTTCAAACAACTTCACCTCAAAAGTGGCGAAGGATACAGCAAGTGCGAGCTGTTTACAATTGAGAACATATGATACAGATCAACGTTTTGAATTAGAGATGCACTGAATCTTTTCCAAATTAAATTCCAAGCTAACTAGACTTTATAATAAAACAATAATTTCTCTAGTGAGGACAAGGAAAATGGTCCACAATGTCTATATTTGAATTATTCTATAGTAGTCGGTAAACATTTGGTCCTTACTCACTCGCACTCTCTCACTTGCTCTTTTGTATTCTTTCTTTTTTAGCCTGGAATAAACATGGTGGAGTACCTCCATGAGGCCAAGGCATGTAAACCATACCCCCACATCCTGACGGTCTGGACACTTAAAGGTCGTCGTCTTAAGTTTAAGGCCCCTTTAAGCGACCATTTTGACTGACAGGTCAAGCAACCAATCACGTTTAGATTCATGCCGCTTCGTGTTTATGTTCGTGGAAATGTCTTTGTGACCACGTTTATGAGTTTATGCCTTGAACCTCGCATACTTTTATGAAATCCAATTTTAGTTGATTGTCATGAGTATTGTGCACACACACATCACTTCGGTTGACCAGGCACTAGCCACTAGCCTGCAACCTTTAGCCTATAAAACGTAACGGCTAATGCTAACTCTTCAGCGGAAATAAGGAAAATAGATGGGAATGGATATTGTTAGCAAATTCTTAGCGTTACAGACCCTTCTATCTCCCTTCTATAGTATCTCTGCTTGACATAGGAGCAGGTTTTGACAGAATACGCGATGTAATGACATCACACGGTGCGTCTTTCTGCAGTTCAGCTGCAGAACTTCTAAAAAAAACGGCCCTACGTCAAGCCCCCTTTTCACATCTAACCAAGCGAGTATCGTAGCGAGACTTGTCAATTCCTACATTGTAGTGTAAGTCCACACACATATATATATATATATATATATAATTAATGTGTTGTACTAATCGAGGTTAAACTTGTATTTTAGGTTAATGGATGCCTTTGTAAAGGAAAAATTGCAACAGTGGGGCCTCTGTGATTTAATAGAAAAATTTCAAGGTAAGCAATTGAATTACTAATTTAATGTAGTGATACATACAAGTTTTGAAAGACTTCTGTTTGTTGATGATGTAAATGAGCCAGATCGTTCGGTGCCTTCTCCTTTGGAGAGAAATGTATAGTATGTGTTCAGGGCGTCATGTGTATGGCGCGTCATGTAAAAATATGTGTTCTGCGCCTCACATATTCCTATGTGGATAGCACATCATGTCAAAATGTGTGCCTGCAGCAGACACTTATTTTGACATGATGCGGGATGCATATAGGTTCACGTGATGCGCAGAACATATATTTTCACATGTGAGCCCACAAACACAACAGAGAGGCTAAATACACATGTTTATCCGAGCTACTCATTACTGCTTCCCTGAAGAGGTGTCACAGATCACCATTGAGTCTATAAATTCCATGGTTAAGCCACCAAAATCTTTCCATGATATGGATCATTTTTCCACCACAGAAAGAACATGATCTGTTCTTTTCTGTTGAGGCCTTGTTCCCCAATTTCTTAACTTGGAAACATACTCTATATTTCCCAACATCTTTTTTTCACAAAACTGCTAATTAAAATAAACTAAGATCTGAACTAAAACAACTTTTTTAAAGGACTTAATTGCCTTTGAAGTGTCAGACATGTTGCCAATATAGCACAGCATACAATATAGCTTGACCTCCTACCAGAGAACATTGTCAGATTGCCCAGCCAATCCTGCTCTATGTAAGGGATAATGTACAGGCAGCCAGTTGTTATAAGCTTTTGTGTATTATTAAACTGTACTTGGCAAAATGATTTGCAGCATCCGGGTTACCGTGTGTTTGTGTTATTATTTTTGAACAGTTATCTTGGAATAACACACTTTTAAATGTCTTGACTGGCCAATTAGAATCAAGCATTCCAACAAGTCATGTAATAACTAAATATAAACATAACATGACAATCTATAAATCTGCATTTAAACAATATGCATTTTGAAAAAAGATATACGAATTAATATAACTGTATTTGACATTTAAAATATAATAGTTTAACTTTTATAGTCTAAATTTTTGTTTTTGCTTTTTTATTGCAGAGGAAGCAGTTGATGAAGAAAGCTTTATACTACTGGATGATGCCAGCATTGCTACATTAATTCCAAGAATTGGTCTCAGGGTTAAATACAAGAAATTCCATTCAGAGTTTTTGGGAGTAAGTTTACACTAGCTAAAGAAGGATTTTATTTTTTGATCACTTGTTTGTTGGTGTGTTTCAAATGCAGTCAGGCCATTCCAGGAGACACAAATAAACTTTTTACACATCTAAAATTGGTTCATGGCATGAACAGTGCAAGCACCTACTTCAGGTGCTGTGAAAATGGCTGTAACAGAACGTTCAATTACTTATGGTCATATAAGAGACATATATTAAAAGAACATATCTGTCAAACAGTATCATCAACAACAACAGATACAGATCTGCACAACCAACATATTCCAACACAGTCGTCATTAGAAAATGTGACAATATTGACAACAGCTAGAAATGACTGTGGGGGTGTTGAGGAAACCGAGGATTGGGATGATTTAGCAGAGGAAGATATAATGTACAGAGTGGCATGCTTCCTTGCAAAGCTAAAAGCCCAATCAAATCAAAGCTTTTCTGCAATTAATAACATGGTCAAGCAAACGTCGTCTTTGATCACTGATATTGTAGATAACTTGCAGAGCAAGACAATGGCTGTTTTTCATCGACTTGGTCACTCAAATCACCCTGATGTCAGTACCTTAAAGAATCACTTTAAGAGGGCAGCCGAACCGTTTATAGACTTGGATACAAACTATAAACGGATGAAATATTTTTCTGAAACAGGGTTTTTCATTAAGCCTGAGACTAAGAACTTCCCAGGTGTTTCATATATTCAGCGTTTGGATGCACTGACTGGCAGCGTGAGACAGGTCGCAGTCCAGGACACCTTTCAATATGTTCCTTTGCCAGCTGTCCTTAAAAAAATACTAGAAAGTCCAGGTACCATTGAAAAATGTATTTCTCAGAAGCCAAATAAAGATGGTGCCCTCACTGATTACATTGATGGTGACCAGTACAAAAATAGCCCCCTCTTTTCTAAAGAACTCTCCATTCCGCTTGCCCTCTATAATGATGATTGCGAAATTGTGAATCCACTTGGTTCGAAAACTTCAATTCACAAACTGGGGCTAGTTTACTTCCAGATTAGATCTTTACCATCTGTGCTGCTGTCTTCATTGTCAGCATGTTTTTTGTTGGCTGTGTACAAGTCAGATGATGTCAAGACCTATGGCATAGACTCTGTACTTGAATGTATAGTTCATGATGTGAAGGATTTGGAACAAAATGGCATTAAAGTTGAGACTGAACATTTCAGTGGTACAGTTAACTTTGGTGTTGCACAGGTATGTGGGGACAATCTTGCCCTAAATTCTCTTCTTGGTTTTTCAGAGAGTTTTGTTGCAAATAGCGTCTGTCATTTGTGCAAAATAAAAAAAACGGATCTTCACAGCCAGACAGCAGAGGACCCCAGTTTGCGTCGCAATGCTCTGAATTATCATCAGGATTTGCAGACTAACAATCCTACTGAAACTGGCCTCAAACGGAGATGTGTCCTAGTCGAGCTTGCATTCTTTAGTGTGGTTGACAATGTTACACCTGATATAATGCATGATGTTTTAGAGGGTGTTGGCCCTCTGGAGGTGAAACTAGTGCTGGCTAAACTTATAGCTGAAGGCCACATTAGCCTAGACACTGTTCAATTCAATTCAATTCAATTTTATTTATATAGCGCCTTTCACAATTTGCATTGTTCCAAAGCAGCTTTACAGGGGAAAAACGAAAAACCCAAGAAAGGGTAAAACACACTACATGGTGTTTTATATAATAAATCCAATTATTCTAATAAATAATATCTAATGTCAGCATCTCCTGGTGGTTTATTTAGCATATTTGCATTAAGTGAATGCTTGGCTGAAAAGATGCGTTTTTAATCTAGATTTAAATTGGGCGAGTGTGTCTGATCCTCGAATAATATCAGGAAGGCTATTCCAGAGTTTAGGTGCTACATATGAGAAAGCTCGACCCCCTTTGGTGGATTTAGTTATTCTAGGTATTATCAAAAGTCCTGCGTTTTGAGATCTTAGAGAGCGTGATGGGTTGTAGTATGATAGAAGCTCTGTTAGGTAGGTAGGGGCTAAACCCTTTAAGGCTTTATAAGTGATTAAAAGAACTTTAAAGTCAATACGATACTTAATGGGTAGCCAGTGAAGGGTTGATAAAATTGGGGTTATGTGATCATATTTTCTGGTCCTGGTTAGAACTCTGGCAGCTGCGTTCTGAACTAACTGTAGTTTGTTTATTGATGATGCAGGACAACCACTAAGTAGCGCATTACAGTAGTCAAGTCTTGAGGTCATAAATGCATGAATAAGCTTCTCTGCGTCAGCAACACACAGAATATTTCGTAACTTGGCAACATTTCTTAGGTGGAAAAAGGCTGTTTTTGTGACATTTGAGATGTGATTTCGAAATGACAGGTTGCTGTCTAATATAACGCCTAGATCTTTTACTGTATTTGTTGGAGTCACAGTACATCCTTCAACTTGCAGTTTATAATCAGAAATATTTGGTTTGCGTGTCTTAGGTCCGATAAGTAATATTTCTGTTTTATTAGAATTTAAAAGAAGGAAATTATAGGTCATCCAATGTTTTATATCTTCAATGCACTCTGCCAATTTGGGTAGCTGGGAGGAATCATCTGGTCTTGATGAGATATATAGCTGAGTATCATCTGCATAGCAGTGGAAGCTAATTCCATGTTTTTTAATAATGTTTCCAAGGGGAAGCATGTATATGGAGAACAGCACGGGTCCCAGAACCGATCCCTGAGGTAATCCATAATTTACTTGCGTTAAATAGGATGATTCCCCATTTAGATGGACAAATTGATGTCTGTCTGACAAGTAAGATCTAAACCATTGTAGTGCCTGTCCCTCAATACCGGTATAATTGTGTAAGCGATCTAGAAGTATGTTATGGTCAACGGTATCGAACGCAGCACTAAGGTCAAGCAGGACCAAGAGTGAGATGTTACCTTTATCTGATGCTATAAGCAGGTCGTTTGTAATTTTAACGAGCGCAGTTTCAGTGCTATGATGAGATCTAAAGCCTGACTGAAATTTTTCGTGCATGTCGTTATTTTGTAGGAAAGAGCACAACTGAGTGCACACTACTTTTTCTAGAATTTTAGACAGGTATGGGAGATTTGAAATCGGTCTATAGTTTCCTAGTTCATTTGGATCTAAGTTTGGTTTCTTGATTAGAGGCTTAATGACGGCCATCTTAAAGGGACCTGGGACATGGCATAGATTAATTGACGAGTTAATAATGTTATAAATGGGCTCAATTGCAACAGGTAGTAACTCTTTTAATAATTTAGTTGATATGGGGTCTAGTAAGCAAGTTGTAGGTTTAGAAGTTGCGATAAGTTGAATTAAATCTTCCTGTTTTATAGGTGAAAAACGCTGGAGCCTTTCTTTTGGAGCGATGGTTGGTGCTAATTCATAGGACAGATTTGGAGGTTGAGTTTTTACAATTTTGTCGCGAATGTTTTTGATTTTCTCTGTAAAAAATTTCATGGATTCATTGCTACCGAGGTGCGGCGGAATAACAAGGTCAGGTGGTGTCTGTTTATTTGTTAATTTAGCGACTGTGCTAAATAGAAACCTTGGATTGTTTTTGTTGGTTTCTATGAGGTTACGAAGGTGCTCAGCCTTTGCTGCTTTTAGTGCCTTTTTATAACAATTTGCACTCTCTTTCCATGCCATTTTAAAGACTTCTAATTGCGATTTTATCCATTTGCGCTCTAGTTTGCGTGTTTCTCTTTTAAGGGCGCGAGTGGTGCTATTGTACCAGGGTGCAATATTTTTCTCATTAATCTTTTTTGACTTCATAGGTGCAACAGCTTCTAATGTATTAGAGAAAATAGTGCCCAATTTCCTGGTCATGACGTCGAGCGATTCGTTATTTATTGGTCTGGTTATTAAAGGAGTCAGATCTGGCAAGCTCTTTGCGAAGCTATCTTTAGTAGCGGAGGTGATTGTTCTACCCTGTCGATAACGTGTTAAAGGGCTGATTCCAGACGTGCGCAAAGTACCCGTTATAAGATAATGATCGGTGACATCGTCGCTTTGAGGCATAATATCTATATTGGTTAGATCGGCTCCGTGAGATATAATCAGGTCTAGTGTATGATTAAATCGATGAGTTGGTCCTTTAATGTGTTGTATTACCCCAAAAGATTGTAGTAGTTCTGTAAACGCCACAGCTAATGCATCGTTAGCGCTATCTACGTGGATATTAAAATCTCAGACAATTAGTATTTTATCAACGTTAACCAATAGGTCCGATAGGAAGTCCGCAAACTCTTTCAGAAAATCAGTATAGGGACCAGGGGGTCTATACACCGTAGCCAATGTAAAAGAAAGCAATGGTTTTTTACTTTTGTTAGGAATAATTATGTTCAACGCAAGCACTTCAAATGATTTAAATTTATGTTCTGTTCTCTGAGATACAGTAAGAAAGTTTCTAAAGATTGTAGCGACGCCGCCACCCCGACCAACCGGACGTGGCTCATGCATATAACAGTAACTTGGTGGGGTACACTCATTTAGGCCGAAATAATCATTTGGTTTAAGCCAGGTCTCGGTAAGACAGAGTATATCAAAACTGTTGTCCGTGATCATTTCATTTACAATAACTGCCTTTGAATTTAGTGATCTAATATTAAGTAGGCCGAACTTTATAAATTGGTTTTGGTTGTTTATTACATTGTCTTCAGGTTTAATCACGATCAGATTTTTTCTCTGACTTTTGCCAAAATGTTTACTTTGTAGTATTATTCGGGGGACACATATAGTCTCTATATATTTGGAAACAGTAACATTTATAGCAGTTGGGGCGCACATACTATGGTTAAAGTTTTGACTTACCTGAGGGAGACTTACCTGAGGGAGACATAGTCAACCGGTGCGCAGCGCCTGCGAGATGTTGTCGGACAGGAGAGCCGCTCCGATACTGCTCGGATGCAGGCCGTCAGGGCGGAAGAGCCTAGGTCGCTCCCAGAACAGATCAAAATTATTTACAAAGAGCAGCTTCTGTTCAATACACCATGACATCAACCATTGATTAAGTGAAAAAAGTCTACTGAACTTATCATTCCCTCGTCGGTAGGTAGGCAGCGGTCCTGATACGATAATCCTCGCTGTGGGCGATGCGTTGCGTACCGTCTCGATCAGACTCCTAAAGTCCCTCTTCAGGATCTCCGACTGCCGCATCCTGACGTCGTTCACTCCCGCGTGCAGCACGACAGCTTCGGCGTTAGCGTTGTCCTTCAGGATCGCAGGTACCTGCGCAGACACATCAAGAACACGAGCACCGGGAAAACAGTGAGTGCGCACCTTACCTTTAGTAGATGTAGCGCGTATGTTCCGGACGATCGAGTCTCCGATGATCACAGCGTTGCATTCGGTCTCGCAGAGGGTGGCAAAGCGGTTCCTGGTCTGGATCTCGAAAACTGGTGGCGGCAGCTGAGTCATCTCACCGGTCCTGGCTAGCGCCTTTCGCCGTTGGTGTGCCGGTGCAGGAGTGAAGTTCATTTGGGCTGGTCGTGTTCTCTTAGCCTGGGCTCTGTGCAGAGAAACACGCGGAGTAGAAGTGGAAGAAGTGTTATAATCGCGATGAAAACTTACTTACCCGAGCTTCAGCACGGGATGTTTCCAGCGCCGTTATACGTTCTCGCAGCCGTGTTTGCTTCTCAAGTAAATCCTGGATCTGCTTCTCCACAGCCTCCAATTCCGACTGAAGCGCAAACGTTTCCTCATCTGCACTCAAAGGTACAAACACGTCTGAAGCATTAGCATTAGCCATTAGTGATGTAGTAATGAGAACAGCGAGTTAAGCAGTATGCAGGCGGATAATGCTAATAGCCTAAGGGCTAACACAGAATGATCCGATACAAATAATGTATCAGTACGTTTAGCAACGATTTTTGTTTATGCTATACTTAAGGATAGGTTTCACTCTCGCTTAATAACGATTTAAGAAACAATTCTTCAAGATGTAACAAGAATAATTAGATTTGAAAGAGCTCCCGCTCAAATCACGCGCTCTCAGTAAACTCTCAGCAAACTCTCAGCAAACAGCAAACAGCTGTTAACTACAGGATAACAAGCTTTGATGCAATAAGCCATCAGTCCTGTCAAGTCAAGAACTTAAAAACCCCAGCAGTTCCATGCGTCAGAGTGCAGCACAATTGTGGTGTCTGTTGCGATTTCTTCCTGTTCTAATAGGTGACTTAATACCACATGACAACAAGTACTGGGACCTGCTGCTTCTTTTGTTGTCTTGTATGGAAATTCTATTTTCCCCATCCATGACTCCTGAGGCCACAATATACCTCCGAAGTCTCATTCAGGACCATCATACACTCTTCCTGGAGTTGTTTCCTAATATGAATTTAAGACCGAAACACCATTTTATGGTTCATTATCCATGTACTTTTAGAAAGATAGGCCCTCTTGTGAACTTCTGGACAATGCGATACGAGGCTAAACATAGCTTTTTTAAAAGACTAAGCCATGTCACTTGTAATTTTAAAAATGTTGCAAAGACTATGGCATATAGGCATCAAATGATCCTGTGCTTTAAAATCATGACAGGCGGGTTGTTTAAAAAGGAAACTGAGATTGGTTCAGGTCACAGCACTCTTCTTCAGTCAGTCGAGGGAGTTCAAGATATTACTGGTAGCTTGGATGTCTTTCCCTGTTCCAGGGAGGTTTATGTTCCGTCATGGGTCAAGGTTAATGGCACAGTGTATAGGCCAGGGATGACTGTTTTCATGTCTTGTACGACAACTGGAGATGCCCAGTTTGGCTGTATTACGAAAATTTTAACTTTTGGTGACAAAGAAAAGCTAATAGTTCAGAAATGGATAACAGTTTGTTTCAGTCATCATTACTTTGCTTACGCTGTTGTTCCTGGCCAAGTTTTGGAAGCACTTACTGTGAGTGAACTGTATGATATTCACCCGTTACATGCAGTCAAGTCATTTGACTGTGATGATGATCATAGCTATATTCCATTACGATATCTGCGTTTTTAAGTGTTCCATGCACTAACTTTTTTTTTAACAAAACCGATATATTCACTTTCTGTTTAGTTTTCCTTTTCCCCCCAGACTCATGTACTGTACTACAGAATATGCTTGCAAACATACACCTCAGTATATACAGTTCTCACAAATGAGATACAATGGGTAGGTTAGACAAATACACTTGTATACAAATTGGAAAGGGTGAAACCAATTCTGCAGAGCTCCACCATGGAACTTCAGTACAGGTACAGGTAATTGTTATTGTGGGTGATTGCTGAAAATGGGTATATACTACTCCTGTTTTTGCTTTTTTTTAAAACAGTCCTTGGACCATAGCCATGTGAATAATCAGTCACATAAGAAATAATCAATCATAAGAAATGACCCACCAACCCCAACTGAGACAATAGTGGAAAGCTGCCAGACAAGAACAACAAGCAACTCGACCTTCGTAATAGCATGTCTTGTGATACACTTGAACTTAATTATTTTATTATATTTGTATATTGAATGGATTGTTTTAGTGTATGCATTCTGCTTTTTACAGGAAATAAGAGAAATACTCATAAACTCTGGAGGATCAGCATTAATAACATCCTTAGAAAAAGACAGACGAGTGACGAAATGATTGAGTGGCTAAAGAACAAAAAAAACCCTCAAAACCAAGTTGAAGATTTTATGAGATCTACAGCACCTCATCGAGCTGCATGGATTCGATCCTCTGGTACAAAAACTGTTGAGGAAATAAACAGAGAATACCCCAGACTTCATGATTTTCCTGGAATGGTGAGTGCATTAAGAATGTGCCATATACTGTCATGAGTCTGCCTAATCCTGTCATGTTCATTCTTAGTCTTGGCAGATTTTTGACGAAGTCTTATGTTTTATGTCAGAGAGAGATGTTGACCCTATCGGCCTTCGATGCTCTCTCTTTGGTCCTCATCTTTGTTCCCGCCTTCTCGTTCCTTGTTACCTTTCCATCAGTGTTTCATCCCCTACACCTGACCCTTGTTAATTATCCTTTGTCTGTCTCCCTTTATATTGCCTTCATGTCTCTTGTCCTGTGCTCCTTCGTTTCGTTTCCATGCCTTGTTGCGCAGTCGTTTTGTTTCCATGCCTTGTTGCGCAGTCGTGTCCTGTTTCGCTCGTGGAAAACCCTGTGGATTACCTTGCTACTTGTTTGGAAGTTTTTGTAGCAAGTCGTGTCCTAGTCTTTATAGCTTTAAGCATTTTGTCTTTTGTTATATCCCCCTCGTGGGTAGTCTTTATTTTTTTACCTTGCCTAAGATAAGTCCCCCTCCCCATCGTGGGTGTATTATTTGTCATTTATTAAAGTCTGTTTTGTTACCCGTACTGCTGTCTGCATTTGGGTTCTTCCCCACCAAATCCCTGAGATATACGATGCGATAAAGGCTTGTCGTTGAAACATAATTTAGATATGTGAAGTGCTTCAGGCTACTCAATTTTAAAATTAATTTCATGTTTTTATTTAGATATCACAGGACTTTGGAGTTTTATTCCCCGACAGTGCAGGCCGACTTTATGAATTTTGGACTTCTGTCTTCACTGACCAGATTTTACTTTTTGCGAGAAAAGAATCGAAGGCTGCTGACGTCCTTTTAGACAACCTGGAAACACTGACAACTGGTAAACCTAAACAGTACACATGTCAATTAGAGCTTTAGAGTTCTGATTGCATGCTTTATTCTGATTGATTGACTGGGGTTCTGCACATTTCAGAAACTGCACAGGTACACAATATTGATAACCCCTTACAGAAACTGTGAAAACGTGTATCATTTATAACCAAATATGAGAGATCATACAAAATTCATGTCGTTTTTTATTTTGTCCTCTCCTAAGATATTTTACATAAAATATGTTGACATATGTGACCCTGGACCAGAAAACAAGTTATAAGGGTCAACTTTTTAAAATACATTATCAGAAAGCTGAATACACATTCAAGAATAGATTGGGTGCAATATTAGTTTATTAATGTTTTTGTAAGCTATACGCTTAACTTTTATCACTCTGTAAACTTGTCATTAAAGATATTCGCGGTGAAATTGCCTTTAAAACCCTTCCTGCTGTCCTGCCATCATCACCATACCGCACAAAAGGGAAAATGGTGCATCCAACATATGCTGAAATGAAGAGGAGCTTCATTAATCTTCAACCTGTAAGTAAAACTAACACTGAAGATCACCTGTTAAAGAGAAATGTATGAGGCGTTCTCATGATTGGATGTCCAACTCGTTTTATGAAGAAAAAAGCCTTAAGTTTTCAGAAACATCTATACGAAAAAACTTTGTCTGATGGGCACATTCTTTTTAACTGATTCAGTGTTTTATTTTTGTCGTCGTAATTTGTTAATTATTTAAGTATAAAAAATATATAGCTATTTATTGTATGCCTATTTTATGTTTTTTATTTAGCCTATATTATAGTTATATTATTGTTTTCTGTCCTGTTCTGTTCTGTTGTTTAGGCTATCTGTTCTGGGCCGGGTTTCCCGATAACGATGTAGCCTAGCCTAATATAGCTCTTAAAAGCGCTCTCTACGTGCAAGGTTATGGATGTTAGCCGCAATTCCTCGCGCATTTCTCAAAAATGTAGGCTACTGAACTTGTAGAACGCGAGAATAGGTGCTACTTGAGTCGCTTTCCATTCGCAAAGTGCTGAACTAGGCTATACTAACCTTATATGGAATCGTATTCTGAACCTTTAACCTAACAATAGTCATCTGTTGTGTATTAGGAATCAAGGAATACACAAGGAAAAAAATATATATACATAATGACATTCTATATAGATAGATCATTGGAGCTAACATTCTAGGGTAGAATGTCATTCTATATAGATCATTGGAGCTAACGGACTCTTGCCGTATCTGGTCGGCAAAAAAGCTAATTTCAGCGCTGTCTTCTGTTCCTCTTTGAGATAAAAAGTCTAAATCGTTCATTGTCATTCTATATAGATCTTTCAGATTTAGGTCTGGATTTCCATGCTACTAAGATGTTGCCAATGCGTCAAAAAATATTTATCAAACGATAGTGCCCCCCCGCCGATGATCCAATGCCCCTGCAGTACATTTTCTCTCGCGATTCTGTATTGTTTCCACCAAGGATTCCATCCACATACATAAAACCAGTGGCGGTTCTAGACAAAATTTACTAGGGGGGCCAGTGTTTAACCAGAGGGGCACATTAAAAAATAGCAACAAATTATATTTAAAGATTACAATCTTTATTTTACTTTACATGTAAATAACCAGCAGTGATTTTAATTAATAAACAGGATTGAAATAATTTTCTGATATAACTTAATTCATATTAATATTAGTTATGTTTTTATTATAATTTGGATTGTTCCTTTACAATCTTTAAATTATCTAACCGATGGAGACTTTCATTTTGAAAGGCGGCTTGGCGAAGTGCACGGGGTATCTGTGCTCACACGAAAATCAAAAAAGGACACAAGAGATCGTGCAGAGACGTAGACGGTTCATGGAGTTAAATTAAAGTATTAAGGACACTTTAAAGTACATTTAGTCACCTAGTCGCTGTTTTTTATTCTACTTTGCAGTATTTAGTTTTTTATCTTTTGTTTAACACCTAGTTGGAAAGGAGAACAAGGTAGTTTAGAACATATATAAACTCAATTCATCGTGTCACTACGACTGTTTTATGTTTTGTTTCTGATCACGAGTAACTTTTTGTTGCCTTTGATAAATGTTAGTATTAATTTACCAATTTTGTTGATGTGTAATACAATGTTTGATTATCTGTTATTCTAGCTCTTACGGTGTTGTGCAGTTAAGAAGGGCAATAAAATCAAAGAAGACAGTACAACATCAGTGCATGAGTTAAATCCTTTATGCTTCAACCGGGCTGTTGCATTTCAATCATATAAACATTTATTTTGTACAGTAGCGCAAGAGTGAATGCAGGTGCAGCAGAGGCAGGGCCAATAAAAATAAAAAATGCATCCAGGGTACAATAATGTGTCATTTCCTATTGTGTACAGTTGAGTCCACTCTTAACTTGGCATAACAATGCTGGATCAATAAAAGTGGTTGGGAATATATTCAAGATGGGCTGAACTGGTACATCATTCATGGACTTGCTGATATCTGTAGAAAGATGTACAGTAAACACACATTTATTTACTTTTGCATGTATATTTCAAAATATAAGCCATATTGACAAAAAAGGAATTTACAGCAGAGAGCACCATTTTAAGGACACACAGTAGGCCAACAATGAAATTATAATTGCACTGTGCAAATATTAAAGACCTTCTTCATCACAAACCTGATGGTGCAGTACTTGATCCACATGGATCCACTTTCTGTCCCTCTGGCTGTTCCCTCTCTGTCCATGTATATTTTCTTCCTCCTCACCCTCTTCTTCATGCCACAGAGGTGGCCAGGGACATGTCTACAGAGGCACAGGCCCCCCTAGGCCTCCGTGTAGAACCGCCACTGCATAAAACGCATCCATGTGTAGATGTAACGTATGTTTAAATTCAAATTATTCGCCAACCTATACATGTTTGTTTGTCTGTGGGTACCCTTTCATCTTTACCACAGAGAGTATACTTGACCCCGATCTCTCTCACTGTATCTCTCTGGCTCTCGCCCGTCTCTCGCTCTCTCTCTCTCTCTGTGTGTGGAGTGGGAGCGTTGGCCTGTGGGCTGAGTGAGTTTTCTATTTTTTCTTTATATTTTTGCGAAGTTGTTGGTGTATATTTTGGAGGTATAAAGCTATTTAGGAAGTATAAAGCTGTTGATCAGCTTGTACTGATAAAAATGGCAGTGTCTGAAAATGTGACGCTTGATAAACAAAAGAAATCTTGTTATCAAACATTCCACCTTTCATAAAGGATGAAGTGATTGAAAGAGAATTGTCCAGACATGGGAAAGTTGTTTCGCAGATCAGAAAGATTACTTTAAGGTGTAAAACTGAAAAGCTAAAACATGTTTGTAATAAAGATCCATAGAAGGGAAGGAAGGAGGCGGACCCGGCGGACATTCAAACAATAAAACTTTAATTAAACAAACAATAAACACGGAAGTAAAGACCGGCAGCCACCTCACGGCCGACTGCCGGCCATAAAACAAACACAAACTTAACACAATGTCCGGGCCCGGTCCTCTCTCGTCAACAGTTCTGCCAGTCGTCCTTTTAAGCTCCCGATCTCCTCCGTGATAGATGCGGGACCGGTGTGCTCACAGCTGATTGCACTTATCACTCACGCCTCACGGCTCTCGTCCCGCCTTCCTCACCACAATGTTGTTTCTGTTCGAAGACAGGTGAATGATTCTTAAAAATGAGAGTGCAGATTTAAATCTTGCTTTAAAATGTAAGATTGACGAGTTTGATTATATGATTTATGCTACATCGGAAACAATGAAATGTTTCAAATGTGGACAGGGTGGACATCTTGTCAGTGGGTGCCCAGATAATGTAGAACATGAAGTAATTCAAGGCGATATTGAAAGAGAGAGACAAAAACATAAAGATTTAAGTGAAAACCAACCGGAAAACACCAGCATTGAAGAGAGAAACTAGAGGAAAGAGATGGGGGGAAAATCAAAGAAAGAACAGGTTCAGGAAAAAAAGATAAGAGAAAGGGAGGTTCAGGAAGATATGTGTAGCTGCCTGCAGAAACAGTTGCATAATTTAAGTTCCATAAAATAATATTTTATTTTATAAGTTTTATTTAATAAGTTTCCACGTTCAATATATCATAATATATTTGTATTTATCTGCATTTATTTTACTTTGAAATATATGTATGGGCTGACTGGTTTATGTAAGCTATTATAGCGGAACTATTGTTTTTTAAGAGTTTCGGTTGTTTCAGACGTCTCTCAATGTTACACCAGCTTCGTGATATAGACATCTCTGGTAGTCGGTAGCGCACATGGATATCGCATGCCGAGCTAACTTCGGCTCATTTTAGTATATGGTGATGTTATTATGTTTGTAAGTTTACCGAGAGTCACACGGAAGAGAAGTTGCCTCTGTTACCTGTGTTTTCACTCCCTTGGAGTTAACGCTGCCAATGAGGTATGCATAGGTTCATGTGTAATTATCAATGTAACGCATAACTGTGTGATTGTTATTAGCAGCCAATCTAACGTTGTGTTGTTTGTTGTTTAATATGCTATTCTCTGTGAGAATATTCTTATTTCTGTGACTTATGTGATTTTATGTTTGATTTAGTTCTCACGGCATGTTGGATGGCATCGATGATGACTAATAAATGCCCGTAAACAAGAACGCCTTGTGTCCGTGTCTGTTAACCGAAGGGAGTTACAATATGTCTGACCATTGTAATTCTGATGACTCTGTAACAGAAAGTGAGGCTGAATCAGTGAGCTCTGTTGACTAAGTCTTTCAAAGAAGATCTGGGAGGAGTGCTTATACCACTGAAAAGATTAAGACCTTCTTGCAGAATACAAAAGGAATGAAGGGAGTCCAAAAATATCAATTGAGTTGAAATCAAGTATACTGAATGATGTGGCCTAGTGGTTAGAGCGTTGGGCTTGTGATCAGAAGGTTCTAATCTCAGTGCCAGCAGGTCATGACTGAAGTGCCCTTGAGCATTACATTTACATTTAGTCATTTAGCAGACGCTTTTATCCAAAGCGACTTACAGATGAGGAAACATTGGAAGCAATTATAACAACATAGGCAACGAAAATACATAAGTGCATCAAACTAGTCCATTAAAGCCTAGCACAGTATAAAAGCTAAGAATAGTGAGGTTAGTAAGTTTTTTTTTTTTTCTTTTTTTTTTTTTTTTAAGAAGGAAAGGGAAGAGAATAAGGAAAAACTCAATCAGCAACGTGTTGACGGAAGAGATGCGTTTTTAGGTGTTTTTTAAAGATGGCAACCGAGTCTGCTGATCTTGTAGCAGCTGGTAGATCATTCCACCAATGTGGAACAGATCCAGTGAAGGTACGGGAGAGTGACTTTTTTCCTTTTTGGGATGGTACCACTAGTCGTTGTTCCTTTGCAGACCGCAGTGATCTGGCAGGAACATAGATCTGCATTAGCGAGTGGAGATACGATGGTGCAGATCCGGTGTTGGTCTTGTAGGCCAGGAGCAAAGCCTTGAACTTTATGCGGGCGGCAACAGGGAGCCAGTGTAACCTGATGAAGAGCGGAGTTACATGCGCTCTCTTCGGTTCATTGAAGACCACTCTTGCCGCCGCATTCTGGATCATCTGGAGAGGTTTGATTGTGCAAGCAGGAAGTCCAGCCAGAAGCGCATTGCAATAATCCAGTTTGGACAGGACAAGAGCCTGGACTAGGACTTGCGTAGAGTGCTCCGATAGGAATGGTCTAATTTTCCTAATGTTGTAGAGGATGAATCTACAGGACCGGGTGGTGCTGGCAACATGACTTGTGAGGTTAAGCCGATCATCGATTACCACTCCCAGGTTTCTGGCTGTGCTGGACGGTGTAATCGTTGATGAGCCTAGTTGAATGGCAAGGTTGTGGTGAATCTTTGGGTTGCCCGGGATCACAAGCAGTTCCGTTTTAGCAAGACACCTAACCCCTGATTGCTCTGCAGTAATGTGACACTGTAAAAAAAACTACTTGTAAGTCGCTTCGGATAAAAACGTCTGCCAAATGAATAAATGTAAATGTAAATTCAAGAAACACATAGTGACATGGATGATCGAATGGGAGGGAGATGTGATTATGAGTCATAAGACTAAGGAAAAACATTAATCCTTTTTCATGTGAAGTAGAACATGTTGTAGGGGGACAGTTGAAGTTTGAGCAGTTTACTGTTTTATTTATAAATCTGTATGCCCCAGTATTGGGAGGTGTAAGAGTCTTGTTTTTAAACAACGTTAGAGATATAGGAAACAGTTGTAAACCTGAAGACTATCTATTTATATATTTATTTTTAATTGTACTGAAAATGATAACCTTGATAGGAACCACAAAGAACCACATTTTTTGAATTTGATAGTCTTATTTAATTAACACTGCATATAAGAATTTATTGCGTGTCTGATATTTGACTTGCATAACCTTTTATGTTTTTCTTATAGTCAATGTTTTCTTGTACAGCTGCTTTGTAACAATGAAAATAGTCAAAAGCGCTATATAAATAAAGCTGACTTGACTTGACTTGACACAGCAGGTTTTTATGACAAACTATGAAAGAATATATTATATGATATTTGGAGGGTGTTGAATAAAACACAGAGACAGTATACTTGGACACAAGTGAGAGAACATTTTGTGACGATGGCTAGATTAGACGGGTGGTATTGTTTTAAACATCCAGAGGCGGTCTTAACATAGAGGCATAGGTAGGCGGCTGCTTGGGTGTACCAGTGGTCATAATAGGGGGGCCCCCAACCAACCTAAAAAATAAACAAAACCCTTATCATCATGAACACTTCAAAAGCATGTTAAATCGTATTAATATTCTTAAGAAATACGTTGAAACTTTGAAGTAGTAGTTAAAATGTCCTGTTCATGTTTATCTGTAACTACACACATACACCCCCTTCTTTCACAATGAAATGGACTAGTCCGTAACCGTGTGCGCTGCACGAAAGATAGACAGAGTGACAGGAGGACTGGGAATGTACACAAACAGAGACGAATCGAGAGGCATTTCCCGATTGCTAGAAGATCTAGAAAAAGAAATAATAGAAATACAAAATATATTGGAATCTGTTAGAGATAGAGAACATATTAAAGTTCTCAAAGATAAAAGGAAACAGGGACGTGCACAGGGGAGTTGCTCAGGTTGCCTCGGCAACTGCCCATATGCCCTTCTTGACTCACGTTGCCCTCCCGAGGTGGAAAATAAATAAATAAATCATGTACAATGAATGCAGAATTTCACATACGTCTAGATAAAAAAAACGCGAAAAGCCTCATTCACCTCCGTATTCGGGCAACGAAAGTGAAAGTCAGAAGAGGAAGGGCGTGTTTACATGGGTTCAGCGCTGCACGTGACCGGCACCTGAGCTGAGCCTGCATGAGCGGCCCTAGAAGGAGATTGTCGCGTTATCGGGTGATACGACTCAACGCCATACGTCTGGATTTCGGCCGGACAGTCCGGATTTTAAGCCCACTGTCATGCGTCCGTGGCAGCCTCAAACCGGACACTCATTTTTCCTTCTTTTGTGCTGGATTTGTGCGGAATCAGCCTAAACAAAACCCGCTTCAGAACATTTATTGGGACGCAGCAGCATAGCGTCTGACGCCGTAAGATCTCCGGTCAAACAAATGATTGGCTGAACGAGGTGTCAAATAAATATCTGATATATCATTGGTTAAGTGGAGTCCACGTGCTGGCTTCGTCACAGCTCGTCAGACCTCATTTATTCCGGAATGGACAAAAGAGCACAACTTTATATAAAAAGGCTGTAGAGACACTTTTCATGAATGTCGCTGTGAAGTGGACGTTTGTAGTCAAGGGACATCCGACATGCCAGCACAGAGAAACAAAAGTAACCGACGAGCTGCAGGTACATCTTCCCTTAAGCTTAAAATATTCATTGCCAGGCAATTTTTGAAAAAACAGTAGACTGTTTCAGAATCACTGTATCATGAGACCATCGCTATGATGCACAAAATTGTATTGTAGTTGCGAGAACACCAGAGTCCTATGCTATTATTCCTGCCTCACTTAATGCTGCAAAGTGTCCTCCTTTTTGGTGTTATGGAAATGGCCACCCTAACGTTGTCAGAAAAGGTGAGTTTGTGATGTATAACAAACGAACGATCATCATCAAGTTTTATGAAATGTATTCAAAACTTCATAAATCCAGGCCGAGTTTGCCACGTTTAGCCTAAATAATAAGACAGATAGCTTGCAGACAAGCAGCCTGCTACAATTTTTTGGGTAGGTAGGCATTAGGCAAACTAAGCTACATGTCTGCTGATAGTTAGTTTCTCACATTTCGTTTTAGCAAGAAGAATGATTGTTGGAAGTAATGCATCACATTAATTATTTTATTCTAAATGGTCTAAATGAAGTCCTATCACTATTTTGGGTATTGTTTGAAGCCAAGATGCCCACTGAAAAGAGGAGGATTCAGGAGAGATATTTCAGGGAGTTATGTTTTTCTGTGTTATTATTAGTACTAGTTAAGGTGATTGAGTGCTGTATTTCAGTGTTTTACTTCTTTATATAAATATTTATAAAGACCCTGTTATTCTCAGTCCTTCATATAGCCTGTGAGGTTTTTGTTGGGGGTGGGGGGGTTGCCCTTTTTTCAGGTCCGAGCAACTGCCCCTCAAAATCCCTGTGCACGTCCCTGAAAGGAAAGTTTTGGATGATCTGTTGGGTGTCAAAGCACAGGTTGCTCTGGTGCGCTTTTTTGTACTTGAAAAGAAGAACAGCCAAAATAGAAATATGCATTCTTCGATTTCTGAATCAGGAATGGAAATTATAGAAGCTAAAGAAATAAGAAGAATAGCGGTGGGTCTCTCCCAGGTGCCCAGTCCTGCCATGGTCCCCAGTCGCAGGCGTCCAGTCAAGTGTCCAGCCCTGCCCAGCCGCAGAGTGTGGATTGATTTTAAATTCTATAAGATGATGAAAGACAATTTGCTCAGTTGTAGAACTTTTTAATTTGTTTTGTCTGTTACAATGATTAGCACTAAAGTTCATTTGTTTTATTGTGGTGATTGTTATATTGGAATTGTTTTGAGTATATAAAAACTGTACAATAAATGTGTGGTAAAAAAATAAAATAATTATCTCTGTCTCTCTCTGTCCTTCACCCTCTCCGTCTCTCTCTCTGTCTCTCTCTCTCAAGATTCAAAAAAGCTGTATTGGCATGATAAAATAAATTTAACATTGCCAAAACAGGAGAAAGAAATATAAACTTTCTGTACAAAATAAAATAAAAGTATCCTACACTCTAAAAACTCCTGGGTTATTTCTTTAACCCATTTTCTGGGTTGTTTGTGTTAAAAAAATTATGGGTTCTTTTTTCAGAGAGTAACCATTTTCTGGGTTATAGGGCTAATATTTTGACCCAATTCCTGGGTTGTTTAGGTTTCTGGGTAATTTTTCAAAAAGTAACCCATGTTCTGGGTTCACGTCCCCCGCTGTTGTTCTGGAATTTTCTCACATGTTGAGAGGCTCCGTAAACTCGATTGTTTAGTTTGACGTGTAATGCAGTAGTTAAAGTTTTTTGGACTCATCATTTGTACCAGATCACATTTACAGGTTGTTGCGTTGGTTGTCACTCAAAATGGGAAAATCAGAGAAAAGAAAAGGTAAAGGACCTCAAATGGTTGCTAATGCTAACAAACCTGTTAACAAGGCATGTCAAGCTCGCCAAGAACTTCTGATGGACAACATGCATGACTACTTGAACCACGATGCTAACTCTGCAGAATTCATCCTGTGTGAGGAAGAATGCCCCTGTCTTCCAGAATCCCCGTGTAATCCCCCTGCAATCAAACAACGCAAGACGAGAGTGTTGACACAACTGCCATTCTCTCACAACTCAGAGAGCTTTCAAGGCTGATTAATAATCGCTCGGATGCTTTGGAAAAGATGATAAGGGAAAACTCGCATGTGATCGCTAGTATGAAAGAAGTGGTTAACGAGAACACCAGGCAGATTTCTGAAGTGAAAGATGTCATTGACTTTATTAGTGCTGAAGTTAAAGATTTGAAAGTCAAAGTTGGCGCGACTGAGTCACTAGCTAAAATAGTCGGCATGAACAGGAGAAACGGATTCTGCACCTTAAGGCTTACTCTCGTCGGTGGAGTCTCAGAGTTCATGGGGTACCTGAAAGTGAACGAAATAGGATCATCGATGTTTGCCAGCACCTTCTACCAGACGCCAAAGAAAAACTCCCAGATGCCGTGGACACCGTTCATCGCCTGGGTCGCAAACGTCAAGCCAAGAGGAATCATCATCCAGTTTACCTCCCGTTTTCAACGCGATGCGATCTGGCGCGCTGCTAAAGATTCAAATTTTCTAAAAAATAACAACCTGAAAATTTCCGAGGATCTGTCTCCAGCGGACAGAGAACGAAGAAGCAAGCTATGACTCGTCGTGGAAAAGGCGAGAAGAGAGAACAAGCGAGCTCACTTTGTGGGTGGAAGAGCTTTTGTAGAAGGGTCTGAAGTATTCCCTCCTGACTAATGGGTTTCTTGTTTATTCTGATCATCTTTTGACTTTAATACTGATTCCATCCTCTTAGCTGGTTGGCCCTTTTCGATGTTCTGGTCTATCATCAGTCAGTTCTGCCCAGGATACAGAAGACACTCGTCTGACGGTGCTACACTCTTGGTTATTGTAAGACATTTAAAATTTTGCCTTTTCACGTGGTTTAAATAGTTTTACTTTAGAACGTGTTACAGTTTCTTTCTTTTTTTATATATTGAAACGTTCTAGTATGTTTCAGACACTTGTGTTGTCTGGCCTGTATAATACTGTGAGTGTTTTGCTTGATTTGGCCTCTAGAGGTCCTCATGGTGCAATTACGTCATGCTTGTTCGGATTGTAATTGGTGTTATCGGATTCACATGTGTCTCGTTCTAATGTGTGTATTTAGGTCTCTCTGTCTCTTGGCCTCTTTGCTTGGTTTTTGGTAGTTCTCAGCCGGTTACTCAAGCAAGTCATCTCTAACTCAGAGATATTTAATTTCCTGTAGCCTGTGGACTATTCCTGTTTTATTTTTGTGGACTATTCCTGTTTTATTTTTGTGGACTTTCCTCCTCTGGAGTTTGTGCTTAATGTTTTTGGAAACCTTTTGAAATTTTTGTGAAAAGCTCTGTTGGACTGGTTTTGTTCCTGAGGATCACTTTTTGATCATTTTTTTGCTCCAGCTGTGAATTGAGTTGCTTGTACTTTTATTAAACCTAGTCCTGCATATCATCTGCCTCTGAGTGCTTCTTACTGTTGGGTAACAGTACTGTTGTCAAGTTTTGAGAGTCTGACTTTCACGCCAGAGACCTGAGTTCTAGTCCCGGCCCAGACAGAAAAACCAAGCCAACAAGATGAACCCAGAGATGCCCAGCACACAAGAACTCTTCACTACCGTGGCTAAGCATGAGTCCTCAGTCCAACGTCACGAAGCAGTGCTAGTCCAACAGGAGGCATTGATGGTAAGGCATTCAGAATTATTGTCTGATGTCATGAACTCTGTCCGTCATATCTTTGATCGGCTGCCTTCAACCCAAGCTACTGCATCAACTGCCGCTCCTGAACCTCAAATTCCAGTTCCCCTTGTAGAACCTCGCCTACCTCCACCACAACGATTCTCGGAGACCCCAGTGCTTGTTCTGGATTCCTCACTCAGTGTTCCCTTACACTTGAGCTACAGCCATCATCCTTCCCTTCAGACAGAGCCAAGATTGCATATATCATCACTCTTCTTTCGCCTGGGCAACGGCTGTCTGGAAAGCCAAGAGCCCCTTCTGCTCAAGTTATTCTGCATTTGAAGAGGAATTCAAACGGGTCTTTGATCATCCCATCAGTGGCCGTGAGGCGTCTAAACGATTGCTGTCCCTCCAGCAAGGTAGTCGTACTGCTGCAGAATATCCCATCCATTTTCGCACTAATGCAGCCGGGAGTGGTTGGAATGATGAGTCTCTCATGGTGTGCTTCCAGAATGGTCTTTCTGAGACCCTCAAGGATGACCTTGCAACACGAGAGCGTACCCGTGATCTCGAGACCCTCATTGACATGGCAATCCGACTGTATAATCGTCTGAGGGAGAGGAATTTGAGTCGCCAGTTTGTTTTCACACCCCATGTCAGTTTAGACCCCACCAAGAATTCACCTCCGTCCCAAGGATTTCCTGAACCGATGCAATTGGGTGGTACTCGGGTCTCCCCATCAGAACGTGACCGCCGCATGAGGGAGCGCTGTTGCCTATACTGTGGACTGCCTGGACATTTCCGTTCTTCCTGCCCAGAGCTCTCGGGAAACGCTTGTTCCCGTACAGGCAAGGAAGGACTGTGACGGGAAGTACTCTCACCGGCCCGGCTTCCAATTCAGGATTGATTCTCCCCATCACACTTTCTTGGGGAAATCAGAAACATCAACTTAAAGCCTTGGTGGATTCAGGTGCAGCCGGGAACTTTATGGATTTGTCTCTTGCAAGGAATCTCCAGATCCCAACTGACTCACTCGAATCTCCTCTAACAGTTACCGCACTGGATGGGAGACCTCTGGGCCCCGGGAAGGTAACCCTTCAAACCGTTCCTCTTCACCTCTCTATTTGTCAACACCAGGAGGAGCTGTATTTTCATCTGATACAATCCCCAGAGTTTCCTGTGATTCTCGGCCACCCCTGGCTTCTTCATCATAACCCCCATCTTGACTGGTCCACTGGTGCTATCTTCAGTTGGGGTCCCACTTGTCCTGTCACCTGTTTGAACCCAAATTCCCCCGACCCTACTCTCGAGACTCAAGAATCCCTAGACCTATCTCAGATCCCCACACAGTACCACAACCTCAAGGCAGTTTTCAGTAAAAAGAAAGCCACCTCTTTACCACCACACCGTCCTTATGACTGTGCCATTGAGCTGCTTCCAGGTAACTGTCCCCCCAGAGGCCGCATCTTCTCCTTATCGTCTCCCGAGCGTGCAGCTATGGACAAATACATTGAGGAAGCCCTCACGGCAGGGATTATCCGTCGGTCCACTTCCCCGGCTGGTGCTGTTTTTTTCTTTGTGGGTAAAAAGGATGGAGGCCTTCGACCCTGCATCGATTATCGAAGCCTCAACAAAATCACTATCCGGAACCGTTACCCATTGCCGCTTATGGCCACAGCTTTTGAGATACTGCAGGGAGCTTCCATATTCACCAAACTCGACTTACGCAATGCTTACCATCTTGTGCGCATTAGACAAGGGGATGAGTGGAAGACCGCATTCAACACTCCCACCGGGCACTATGAGTACCTAGTTATGCCCTCGGCCTCACCAACGCTCCTGCAGTTTTCCAAGCTCTGATAAATGATGTCCTTCGAGATATGCTCAATCAGTTTGTATTTGTCTACCTGGACAATATTCAAATTTTCTCAAGTTCCCTCAACGAACACATCCAGTATGTCAGGAAGGTTCTCAGATGCCTCCTCGATAATCACCTTTATGTTAAACCTGAAAAATGTGAATTCCATGTGACCCAAGTACAATTTCTGGGATTCATCATAAACCCCGGCCATATTCAAATGGATCCCAGAAGGTTCAAGCAGTCACAGATTGGCCCACTCCTGTGTCTGTGAAGGAGGTGCAGCGATTTCTTGGCTTTGCCAACTTTTACCGCAAATATATTTTGAAATTCAGCTCTGTGGTGGCTCCCATTTCTGCTCTCACTAAAGGGAATAATGCTGGGTTTTGCTGGAGTCCTGAAGCAGAGCTGGCTTTTAATGAACTCAAACACCGCTTTACTTCAGCTCCCATACTCTCTCTCCCAGACCCAGATAAACTCTTCGTTGTAGAGGTGGACGCTTCGGATGTGGGTGTTGGAGCAGTGCTTTCCCAGAGGGGGGAGGATAATAGACTTCGTCCGTGTGCATTCCTTTCACACCGTCTTACACCAACAGAAAGGAATCACCATGTGGGAGAACGTAAGTTACTGTTGGGTTCACCATTTTCAGTGGCTCAAGTATTGAGAGTCTGACTTTCACGCCAGAGATCCAAGTTCTAGTCCCGGCCCTGACAAATACAATACAGACTCGTATCGATCTGGTATAATTATGTTTTCAAATTTCATTAAAAGTATTGCTTAATTGTAATTTTCTACTGTATATCAATATCTTCTTCAGATTTTTGGAGCTACTGTTCTCATCATGCTCATTCCTTGACCGGTTTAAGCTCTTCACAAGAAGTTTTTTGTTTAGCTTATCTAGGTCTATTGAACTCTTTTTTTTTCAATTTCCTTTCATTTAGGTCATGTCTTTATCTGTTGTTTCTTTAAATGCTAGAGGGCTAAGAAATCATACTAAGCGAAAGGCTGTTTTCATATATATTTTCTATTTATATTTGTTAAACAATTCAAAACAGATTTTTGCTTCCTCCAAGAATGTCACTCAACTATAGAGGATCTTAATTTCTGGAGGTCACAATGGGGACTGGACATATGGATGTCTCATTAGATTAGATTAGATTCAACTTTATTGTCATTACACATACAAGTACAGTGTAACGAAATGTAGTTTAGGTCTAACCAGAATTGCAATTAGCAAGTGCAGGATATACAGTTAGAATAAATATAGAATACAATATTGAGAAAATATTATACAGTGGGCATGGATTATGAAAATATTTTACAGTAGGTATGTTCTATGAACAACATGACAGTAGGTATGTACTATGAACAATATATACTGATATCTATATACTATGAACATTAACACTATGAACATTAATGTACAGGTGGATATGAGCAGATAATAATGCTACGACACATTCAGCTGGTGTATGCATCTTAAAAAAACAGTTTAAAGGAAACCGGTCCCGCATCTTATCAAGGAGGAGATTGGGAGCTTAAAAGGATGTTCGGCAGGACTGTTGACGAGAGAGGACCGGGCCCGGACATATGTTTAGTTTGTGTATGTTTTATGGCCGGCAGTCGACCGTGAGGTGGCTGTCGGTCGGTTACTTCAGTGTTTATTGTTTATTTAATTAAAGTTTTATTGTTTGAATGAAAATCAGTACCTCCAAATCCGAGGCCATGGTCCTCAGTCGGAAAAGGGTGGCTTGCCCACTTCAGGTTGGTGGAGAGTTCCTTCCTCAAGTGGAGGAGTTTAAGTATCTCGGGGTCTTGTTCACGAGTGAGGGGAGGAGGGAACGGGAGATTGACAGACGGATCGGTGCAGCTTCTGCAGTAATGCGGTCGATGTACCGGTCCGTCCTGGTGAAGAAAGAGCTGAGCCGCAAGGCGAAGCTCTCAATTTACCGGTCAATCTACGTTCCTACTCTCACCTATGGTCATGAGCTTTGGGTCATGACCGAAAGGACAAGATCCCGGATACAGGCGGCTGAAATGAGCTTCCTCCGCAGGGTGGCTGGGTGATCCCTTAGAGATAGGGTGAGAAGCTCGGTCACCCGTGAGGAGCTCGGAGTAGAGCCGCTGCTCCTCCACATCGAGAGGGGTCAGCTGAGGTGGCTTGGGCATCTGTTACGGATGCCTACTGGACGCCTTCCTCGGAAGGTGTTCCGGGCCCGTCCGACCGGGAGGAGACCCCGGGGAAGACCTAGGACACGCTGGTGGGACTATGTCTCCCGGCTGGCCTGGGAACGCCTCGGTGTCCCCCCGGAAGAGCTGGAGGAAGTGTCTAGGGTGAGGGATGTCTGGGCATCTCTGCTTAGACTGCTGCCCCTGCGACCCGGTCCCGGATAAGCGGAAGAAAATGGATGGATGGATGGATGTTTGAATGTTCGCCGGTTCCCGCCTCCTTCCTTCCCTTCTATGGATCTTTATTACAGTGATCAAGATGGACGTTATGTCTGTCTCGTTACTGAAATATCAAATTTGATGTGTATTCTTGTTTGTGTTTATGGCTATAATCAGCAGAAAGAAAATGAAGCGTTTAGAGGATCAGGTGTTAAAGTTATTAACTTAATATCCAAATTCCATACTTATTTTTGGTGGAGATTTTAATGTTGCCTTAGATGGCAGCATAGACAGATGGCCTCCAAAACTCCATGACAATACTAGTTTATATTTGAAGATTGAAAGATTCTCTTTGATCGATAGTTGGAGAGTGTTACAACCCTCTCAGAAGATGTTCACATGGAGTAATAACTCTCTATCCTCGCAATCTAGAATTGACATGTGGCTTATCTCTAAAGAATTATGTAATACTTCTTCTGATATTTTGCCATCACCTTTTTCTGACCACAAGAGTATCTTTATTTGTACTCACTTTTCTGCCTCTGACAATATGCACACATTCTCTTCTTACTGGAAACTTAACAACTCCATTCTCTCTTACAGGGAAGTAGAAGATGAAATCAACAAGATAATTCACAAAAATTGGAATAAAGCAAGAGAGTAGAATAGTTACAGCAGCAATTGGGAATTTACTAAATATAAAATTGGCAAATATCTTAAGAAATTTTGTATTGATTTGGCAAAAAAGAAAAAAACTGATGAAAATTATATTATCTGCAAAATCACCAATCTTTTATCTAAAAACATGGATGATTTCCTTGACTGTGAAAAAGTTGAATTGGCTGATTTACAGTGCAAATTAGACAACATATATAAACAAAAAGCTGACGGGGCATCGTGCAGAAAATGGATTGAAGAGGGTGAACAAAACTCGGCATTTTTTTTCAGGTTGGAAAGACAGCAAGCTAAAAACAATCAAATTCAAAAACTAATGATTAATGGTAACATAAGTGATGACCCTAAAAGTATAGCAAAATTCTGTGCTGAATTTTATTAGGGTTCGAGCGCGAAGTGCTCGAAACCTATTGTATTTGTAGGTTTTATTCTTCTTCTTATTATTATTATTCTTATTCTTCCCTAAAACTGAATGGGCAGCCTAAACCGTAAGGCCGACAGAGCTGAGACTTGGTCAGATGGTAGTAGTCTTGCTCGCTACTCAGATACTGGTAGCCAGCTATGTCGGCCCATAGGTGGCGCTACAGCGATGCTGAACGCGTCTGCGCTCATAACCCCTAAACCTTTTGTTGCACACCCAAGTGTTGTATATTACTGTAACCATTGGCTCAAAACTAAAAAAACGTATATCTCCGATTTCCGGTCATTTTATGCAAAAATGACAAATTTGAACTAGTCCCTGGATTTTTGCCCAATCGGAACCAAACCAACGCTGATGAATTCTGTGGAGTGTGAATGTAAATAATTACGAAGTTGAAATTTTGATCCGTGGTGGCTGGGGGGCGACAAAACGTCTGCAAATTTTACTGTGTGTCTTTGGTTGCTTAAACAATTGTGTATCACGTGACATTTGACATATACCTAAACTATTTACATCATATGATAGCTCTCTTCATTCTGAACAACTTTGCCCCCAGTCCCACTTCTGTCAATTGAACGGTTCGTGAGTTATCGCCGATGATATCAAAAACCTACTTTCGCGAACTAGTCCTTGCTTTTTCGACTGATCGGAACCAAACCAATGCAGATGACTTCTGTGGAGTGTGAATGTAAATAACTATCGAAAAAAAGTTGAAATTTCCTTTCAAGGTCGAGAAGGGACGCACGACAAAAGTTCTAAATATGTGGAGCCTTTTACATTAAAATGGCCATAACTCAAGAACTAGCTCCGAGTTCACCTACTAAAAGCAGCGCCTTTTGGCCGCTAGTTCTCTTCATTCTGAACAATCTTGATGCTTTAGACTGCTCGAACCCGGGAATCGCTGCTTGCAGCTATATTAGTGATTTGTATACTTATAAATTTTCTCAAAAACATATGAATGATTTCTTTAAATCCTTACCTAATATAAACCAGTTGAGTGATTTAGATAAACACCTTTGTGACGCCTCTATCACATTGAAGGAAATATAGGAAGCTATTAACTGTTTAAAAACCAACAAATCTCCCGGAACAGACGGACTCAGCTCAGAGTTTTACAAGCTTTTTAATCACAGTATAGCACCATTCTTCTCTAGGAAAGTATAGAAAAAACTTTTACTTCCAGCCACATTAACTCAAGGATTAATAACTCTTATACCAAAATCAAATAAAGATCCCCTCTTAATTGACAATTGGCACCCAATTACACTATTAAATAATGATTATAAAATAATAGCTGCAGTCCTAGCAAAAAGATTAAAATCTGTTTTGAACTCTATAATTGACGAAACACAGTCAGGATTTATGCAGAAAAGACACATTTCTAATAATATACGGCTAGTGTTAGACTATTCAGAATTAATTGACAGTGATGGCTTCATTTTCTTTTTAGATTATTACAAAGCCTTCGACACATTGGAACACAAATTTTCATTTCAGGCTCTTCGAAAAATCGGCTTTGGCAATTTGTTCTGCAGGATGGTCCAAATGCTATACATAAACGGAAACAGCTCTATTAAGCTAAGTAATGGTACTTCACCTAGATTTGTATTAAAACGAGGAGTTAGACATACCTACCTATTCCTAATTGTAAAACAATTCCTTAGCGTACATATCAATTACAGTTCTTTAAAGGGTATCACAATTGGTAACACTAAAATAAAAATGAGTCAATAAAAAAAAAAAAATTGCTGGTTACAAAGGGACCTGTCCTTAAAAGGCAGAACGCTACTCACTAAAGCAGAGGGTCTGTCTCGACTAGCCTATGCAGCTCAGTCTCTTTTTGTGGACAAGATCACTACTAAATTAATTAATGAGGTTTTAATAAAATTCTTATGGAAAAATAAATCTCATTATATGAGAAAGTCAGTCGTATTAAACTCCTATAATAGTGGTGGTTTGAATTTTATTGATTTTGATTATCTTAATAATACATTTAAAAATAATTGGCTGAATCAGTACCTAGCCAAACCTTCTTCTATTTTGAATATTATCCCTCAACTTGTTTTTTCACAACTTGGTGGCATTCATTTCCTCTTAATGTGTAATTATGATGTATCCAAACTCCCTATCAAACTCTCCAACTTTCTGTCACGGTTTATGGGTTCACTGTCTCATCTAACACTGTCAAGCTGATTACTCACTGGGAACAGCTAATCAGCATGACCAGATTTAAGATCTCAGTTTTCTGTCCTTTGTTGTCAGGTCGTTTCAGTTCTTACCCGGTGGTAGTGGTGTCCAGTCACCTGCTTTGAGTCTGTGCAGACTATTGTGCGTCTGTCTGTCTGTCTGTCTGTCTGTCTCCGAGATTCTCCAGGAGTGTATTTCTACTCTCCCATGTTGGAGTGGACTGACTGGACTACACCCTATTCTTTGGGTTTCGACTATGGTTCGCTTCCTGTGCCTACACTGAGAAGGAATCACAACTGGGTCTGCTAAGCTACACTCAAGGACAGTCAATCAGTCTTGTATTACCTGACTTCGTTCCTGTCTGTTGAACTTGTTCACAATAAACATTTATTATTGCACTTGCAACTGAATTCCTATTCCTTGCCCTGACACTTTCATCGTCAGGTTCTCTTAGCATGGGCACTAATTTATGAACATAACTTTTTTCACCGCAGAGATGTTTTATTTGGAACAATAAGAACATTTTATCCAAGAACAAATCTTTATTTTACAATACTTGGTTCAGTAGGGGTTTATTTTTGGTCCCCTGGTTAGGCCTGGTTTCCCTCTGAGGTTTTTTATCTCCTCCAATGGAGTTTTGGGTTCCTCGCCACCGTTTGCATACTGTTTTGCACTGTTTGCCTGGCCAGGGGGGCTGCTAGAATTTGATAGTCTTATTTAATTAACGCTGCATATAGGAATTTATTTGTGTGTCTGATATTTGACCTGTGTTTTGACTTCCATAACCTCGAAAGTGCTTGCACAACAAGGCAAAATAAAAATAAATAGATTTAAGATTATCATTAATAATCTAATAGTAGCTGAAGTTTTGTAGAGTCGCCACATCCTTCGTCCAGCTCTAGTATCACTGCATTTGTCAGGTCTGGGTATGGATTGCATCCTGCCCACTCCGGTAACCTTGGACTGCATCCTGCCTGCTCCGGTAACCTTGGACTGCGTCCTGCCCGCTCTGGAACAATGAGATAAGACTGGCTGAGAGTAGAGTACTGTTCTGCACTCTTTGATGCAACAAATGCATCAGTTGTTATTGGAAGTGTTCCTTGTTCCTGTTGATCTAACTAGTGCAGCCTAAATCTTTGGAATATATATATTATGATAGTGTAGTGTATGCAAGATTAACAATATGCGTCTTTAGTCTAGATTTAAACTGACAGAGTGTGTCTGCCTCCCGGACAGTGCAGGTAAGACTGTTCCAAAGTTTAGGCGCTAGATAGGTAAAGGATCTTCCGCCTGCACTTGATTTTGAAATTCTAGGTATTACCAACCCAACTGACCGGACGCCTGAGAGCGTAGTGCATGTAAAGGACTGTAATATGTGAGAAGTTCACTCAAGTAGTGAGGAGCTAAACCGTGCAAGGTTGACAGAACCGGGCTAATATGCTCATACTTTTTTTGTACGTGTAAGAACTCGAGCTGCCGCATTTTGGACCAGTTGGAGTTTTTGTAATATGCCTGCAGGGAAACCACCTAATAGTGCATTACAGTAATCTAGTCTTGATGTCATAAAGGCATGAATTAGCTTCTCTGCATCTGATGGTGACAGCATATGACGTAGATTAGATATATTTTTAAGATGGAAAAATGCAATTTTTCAGGTGTTGGCGACCTGGTTCTCAAATGACAGAGCACAATTGAATAAAACGCCAAGATTCTTTTATTGAAGATGAGGGTTTTATAGAACATTCATCAATAGTTAAGCAGTATTCTTGGTTGTTACGTATGGTGGTTTTTGGTCCAATAAGTAATACTTCAGTTTTGTCAGAGTTCAGTAATAAAAAAATTGCTACTCAACCACTTTTTTATATCGACTATGCATTCCACTATTCGACGGAATTGCTGTGTAATATAAAGTTGCGTATCATCAGCATAACAGTGAAAGCTTACTCCGTGTTGCTTTATTATATCTCCTAGAGGTAGCATGTATAATGCGAAGAGCATAGGCCCTAAGACTGAGCCCTGTCGTACACCATACTGGACTTGCGATTTGCGTGATACCTCATTGTTAGGGAGCATTGTTGAGTTTAAAGTTGTGATGTTGGTTTTGTCGACTATGCCTTTTCTGGAATATCATAACTTTGGTCTTTTTAAGCTTCACTGATAGCGCCCATGTTTGACAGAAAGTGTGCAGGATGTGTAGCTGTTGCTGTAGACCCTCTTTTGTCTGTCACTTCACTGTCTAGTAGGATGGGACCGGGTTCTGGTGACTGTTCTAAAGCCCGAGATAATTCATTAATGTTGATGTTAAATAAAGTAGGAATCAGACTACAGCCCTGTCTTACTCCACGACTCTGGGAGAGGAAGTCTGTGTGCTTGTTGCCTATTTTAACTGCAAATTTGTTGTCCGCGTACATTGATTTGATGATGTCATAGGTTTTTCCTCCAATGCTGCATTGAATAAGCTGAAGTAAAAGCCCCTCATGCCAGATTGAGTCAAAAGCTTTTTTAAAGTCAACGAAGCATGAGAAGAGTTTTCCTTAATTTTGGTTAATTTCTTGGTCGATTAGAGTATGAAGGGTATAAATATGATCTGATGTGCGGTATTTTGGTTGGAAACCGATTTGGCATTTTCTCAGAATGTTTCTGTCATTTAGAAAGTTGGTGAGTCGGCTGTTTAGAATGTTACAGAAGAGTTTACCTAAATTGCTGTTTACGCATATTCCGCGGTAGTTATTTGGGTCGAATTTGTCTCCGCTTTTAGGGATTGAGGTAATAAGACCTCGGTTCCAGATTCTGGGAAATATACCTGAAACTGACACTGTCTTCAATGAAGTACGGTGACTCTGCAGGCGGGATGTAGGTTGCACACAGGAAGATTTTTCTCTTTTTAAGTAAGGACCTTGTTTAATTCTAACCATGTATAGAACTGGCAAGTTTTAATAGTTTTTATTAAGTGGGCGAGATCGGACTTATGCCAGATCAGCATTCCGCCTGACTGTCTGACTTGTGTGACTCCTGGTAGTTTGGTGGACGGGAGGATGAATTCTCTGTAGTTTGTAGGGCAACCAGTGGGTCTGTCTCCTCTGCTCCATGTCTCCTGCAGGATGATAATGTCTGAGTTTTTAGTTTCTGAGGTAAAGTCTATGTTTTTGCTTTTAAGACCAAAATGCAGATGACCTCAGGCCTGGAATATTCCAACATGATATAGTAAATGCTTTGTTATCCATAAGGTGTTAGTTAAATTAGCGTGTTTTGTTTTAAGAGAGTAGGTGTGATCAGATTAGGTTCAGTGTAACCCAGGTTACTAGGCCTTATTAGAAGTCCAGTTTATCAGTTAATTGATTTTATCAATACGTTAATAAATTCATATTTGTTTTGTGACAGATAAATAAACAGAGTTGATTTAAAATCTTACACAAGATGAATAAATAGAATTTAGGATTAAAATCTTAAATATGTCAGTAAATAGATTAATAGATTGTTAGCAATTAAAATAAACGGATAGTCTGTTTAAAAAGAATATTTTGTTTATTTCAAAATGTGGCGAATGTGCCTTTCTTAACTGTAAAAGATTCGGGTGACATGAGGAGTTCACGTGATGTAACGTAGCCTAACCAAGGAGACGCCGTCGAGGTGTACGTGCTGTCGTCGTTTTCTCTCTCTGCCGGACCAACGTCAAGGTGGCGTCATGCTAACCTGTTGCTGCAGATATTACGGTTTTGTGTAAAAGAGCCAGATATTCCAAGTCTGAATTATTTTTATCGTCGACGCAGAGAGTGAAGCTTTTTCTTGCCGTGGGTTTATTAGCGGACCGCGGGGTTTGTGACAGACGAAAGAGAACCGGAACCTGGACTGATGAGAGCTGTGCTTTTCTGTCTTGTACCCGGAGTGTGTGTGTATATATGTGCTTGAGCCTCTGGCTGGGTCCTTTTCTTTGTATGGATTCCTGGTTGAGATCTGCATGAAAACTTATTCTGCTGCTGGGATTCCTCCCATTTTGTAGAGGTAGAGGGGAACCTCAGTGGTAGTGGCGAGCCACCCAAAAACAGAGACTGTGATTTGTTCAGTGAAGGACTTTATTGAAACCTTTGTTGATATCTTGTGTGTTGCTGACAATTTAATTTTTGTTTTATTTATTTAATATATATTTTTTTCCTCTCAATACAATATAACACGCTTAAAACTTACCTATTGGTTGTGTGAATCCTTTACCCTGTTACTCGATGCATATGGCTAATACCCCTTTCTCCTGTAGCGATCTAGACTTCTGATTTTCTGGTCCAGGAGGTAATTAAGGCACTGATAAAATAAACATATCTGTATCTCCCAGTCTTTAGCCATCAACAGTTAGAGCTGAGGCAGGTTACATCAGCATCTGGTGGATGTCTTTCAGCTCGGCTGTCAGAGCTTGTGTGGATGTTGGTGTGGGGTTTCTGCTCACTGTCCGGGCATAGCTGAGGCTGCCCGGGGTCTGCTGCGTGTGCTGGGTGTAGGCAGCAGGGATGATGTTCTCGTCTGTTGATAGTTGTGATGGTAGATGAGAGTGTAGCGAGGTAGGCGGGACGAGAGCCGGGATGCGAGGCCGGTGCGTGAGTGTTAACGAGAGTCAGCTGTACGCGCACCGGTCTCGTATCACGGAGGAGATTGTGGAGCATATAAAAGGACGAACGACCAGACCGTCAGTGAGAGAGGACCAGGCCTGGATTTTATGGATTTTATGTTGTGGTGTGTGTTAATTTACATTTGATTTGATTTTATTTGAATTGATTAAAAGTTAGTTTATGTTCGCCAGTTCCCGTCTCTTTCCTTCCCTTCTATGGATCTTTATTACAGAGAGGTTGTGGTCTTTGGGTGTTTGTAGGTACTGTGTGGTTCATCCCTGTTCTAGGTGGATGCTGTCTTGCTCTGTTGTTTGAAGTAGTGGTGTTGGTGCTGCGGTTTAGAGTAACATTTTTTCGTCTCTTTGCAAAGACAGGGACAGTTGCTCTGTACAGGTGCACATGGTAATAAAGGCATGTGAGGTCCAGGGTAGGGTGATGTGCCATGTGCACTTGAGTTTTTAGTGGCAGGTTCTTGAGAGGGATGCATTTACTCGTTGAATTGTGTCTAAGTGGAAGTCTTTCCGTGGCAGCAGTGTGGACATTGTAACTTTTGCATTTGGGAAGGTGGATGTGGCTTTCTGGATCACTCTCTGCAGTGATGTGGCCACTCCTTCCTGTTGTGCTCTCAGGTCATTTGTGCCAGTGTGGATTATTATGTGTTTCGGTGATCCTAGTTTTTGCGGTGACGGTGATAATATCGATCGTTCGGCCTACTTAATATTAGATCACTAAATTCAAAGGCAGTAATTGTAAATGAAATGATCACGGACAACAGTTTTGATATACTCTGTCTTACCGAGACCTGGCTCAAACCAAATGAATATTTCGGCCTAAATGAGTGTACCCCACCAAGTTTCTGTTATATGCATGAGCCACGTCCGGTTGGTCGGGGTGGCGGCGTCGCTACAATATTTAGAAACTTTCTTACTGTAACTCAGAGAACAGAGCATAAATTTAAATCATTTGAAGTGCTTGCGTTGAACATAATTATTCCTTACAAAAGTAAAAAACCTTTGCTTTCTTTTACATTGGCTACGTTGTATAGACCCCCGGGTCCCTATACTGATTTTCTGAAAGAGTTTGCGGACTTCCTATCGGACCTATTGGTTACTAATACGATTTTAATATCCACATAGATAGCGCTAACGATGCATTAGCACTGGCGTTTACAGAACTACTACAATCTTTTGGGGTAATACAACACATTAAAGGACCCACTCATCAATTTAATCATACACTAGACCTGATTATATCTCACGGAGCCGATCTAACCAATATAGATATTATGCCTCAAAGCGACGATGTCACCAATCACTATCTTATAACGGGTACTTTGCGCACGTCAGGAATCAGCCCTTTAACACGTTATCGACAGGGTAGAACAATTACCTCCGCTACTAAAGATAGCTTCGCAAAGAGCTTGCCAGATCTGACTCCTTTAATAACCATACCAATAAATAAAGAATCGCTCGATGTCATGACCAGGAAATTGGGTACTATTTTCTCTAATACATTAGAAGCTGTTGCACCTACGAAGTCAAAAAAGATTAATGAGAAAAATATTGCACCATGGTACAATAGCACCACTCGCGCCCTTAAAAGAGAAACTCGCAAACTAGAGCGCAAATGGATAAAATCGCAATTAGAAGTCTTTAAAATGGCGTGGAAAGAGAGTGCAAATTGTTATAAAAAGGCACTAAAAGCAGCAAAGGCTGAGGACCTTCGTAACCTCATAGAAACCAACAAAAACAATCCACGGTTTCCATTTAGCACAGTCGCTAAATTAACAAATAAACAGACACCACCTGACCTGGCTATTCCGCCCCACCTCGGTAGCAATGAATTCATGATATTTTTTACAGAGAAAATCGAAAACATTCGTGACAAAATTGTAAAAACTCAACCTCCAAATCTGTCCTATGAATTAGCACCAACCATCGCTCCAAAAGAAAGGCTACAGCGTTTTTCACCTATAAAACAAATCAAACTTTGATCCAAATGAACTTGGAAACTATAGACCGATTTCAAATCTCCCATACCTGTCTAAAATACTAGAAAAAGTAGTGTGCACTCAGTTGTGCTCTTTCTTACAAAATAACAACATGCACGAAAAATTTCAGTCAGGCTTTAGATCGCATCATAGCACTGAAACTGCGCTCGTTAAAATTACAAACGACCTGCTTATAGCATCAGATAAAGGTAACATCTCACTCCTGGTCCTGCTTGACCTTAGTGCTGCGTTCGATACCGTAGACCATAACAAACTTCTAGATCGCTTACACAATTATACCGGTATTGAGGGACAGGCAGTACAGTGGTTCAGATCTTACTTGTCAGACAGACATCAATTTGTCCATTTAAATGGGGAATCATCCAATCTAACGCAAGTAAATTATGGATTACCTCAGGGATCGGTTCTGGGACCCGTGCTGTTCTCCATATACATGCTTCCCCTCGGAAACATTATTAAAAAACATGGAATTAGCTTCCATTGCTATGCAGATTATACTCAGCTATATATCTCATCAAGACCAGATGATTCCTCACAGCTATCCAAACTGGCAGAGTGCATTGTAGATATAAAACATTGGATGACCTGTAATTTCCTTCTTTTAAATTCTAATAAAACAGAAATATTACTTATCGGACCAAAGACACGCAAACCGAATATTTCTGATTATAAACTGCAAGTTGAAGGATGTACTGTTACTCCAACAAATACAGTAAAAGATCTAGACGTTATATTAGACAGCAACCTGTCATTTAGAAATCACATCTCAAATGTCACAAAAACGAAATATTACGAAATATTCTGTGTGTTGCTGATGCGGAGAAGCTTATTCATGCATTTATGACCTCAAGACTTGACTACTGTAATGCTCTACTTAGTGGTTGTCCTGCATCATCAATAAACAAGCTACAGTTAGTTCAGAACGCAGCTGCCAGAGTTCTAACCAGGTCCAGAAAATACCATCACATAACCCCAATTTTATCAACCCTTCACTGGCTACCCATTAAGTATCGTATTGACTTTAAAGTTCTTTTAATCACTTGTAAAGCCTTAAAGGGTTTAGCCCCTACCTACCTAACAGAGCTTCTATCACACTACAACCCATCACGCTCTCTAAGATCTCAAAATGCAGGACTTTTGATAATACCTAGAATATCTAAATCCACCAAAGGGGGTCGAGCTTTCTCATACGTAGCACCTAAACTCTGGAATAGCCTTCCTGACACTATTCGAGGATCAGACACACTGCCAATTTAAATCCAGATTAAAGACACATCTTTTCAGCCAAGCATTCACTTAAAGCAAATATGCTTAATAAACCAGCAGGAGATGCTGACATTAGATATTATTTACTAGAATAATTGGATTTATTATATAACACACCATGCAGTGTGTTTTACCCTTTCTTGGGTTTTTCGTTTTTCCCCTGTAAAGCTGCTTTGGAACAATGAAAATTGTGAAAAGCGCTATATAAATAAAATTGAATTTAATTGAATCATATCAATAAGGCAGAATCTCAGAGAGCTGAAGAACAGGATCAAAGAGTTACACAAGAAGTGAAGGGACTTCAAGAGGGGAGTGTCATTAATGTCAATACTGGCGGTGTGAAGAAACCTGAATGCATTATCTTGCCTGATAAAACTGGTGTGAGTGTTGGTAAGGTTAATGATAATGATCAGAGTAATGCTGAAGATTTATGTGAGAGCAGTGAATTCATACAGTCAGGTGTTTCTGAGGAAAATATCGCTGATGATACTGAGAGTTTGTCACAATACACTGATGATGGAATAAGAGATGATGAGCAATGGTCTGATGTGCTTAACAGGGTTGAGACAGATCTGTATAATATTGATCAGATAAATACTTTCCTTAATAAAACTAAAGGAAAATCAGGTGTTGAAGTGAGTAATCATTTCCCTGATATTGAGAAGTTTATTTCTTCTGTGATTAAAGCTAAGAAATTAACTAGCAATGATTAACTTTCACAAACAAAAAAGATATCGTTTAAATATCTTTCTACCTGTTCTGAGTACAGTTAGATATGTAAGTAAAGTGAAGGGGAAAATCTAAGATAGGATTTAGAGCACGTCACAGTACAGAGACTGGTCTGATTAGAGTTACAAATGATCTGCTTATGGCATCCGACCGAGGTTGTATCTCCTTATTGGTGCCGCTAGATCTTAGTGCTGCATTCAACACCATTGACCACAGCACGCTCCTACATAGACTCAAAAATGATGTCTGTATTAAGGAAATAGCTTTAAAATGTCTCAGATCTTATTTATGCGACCGTTTTCAATATGTAGCAATAAACAATGAGTGGGCCACATACGGCCTAGGGAGATGTCAAGTGGGCCGGACCATTAAAATTATACCATACTCTGCTATAAATAACCAAAATATCATGTCTTTCCTTTGTTTTGGTGTAAAGAAGCACAAGAACATTAGGAAAATATTGAAATTTAATGAACTATCCTTTTACAAAACATTTCATGAAACACCTCATATTTCCTTAGACAAATGTGCAATTTACTTTTATCATTCACAAATATGCATTGCAACTGATCCCACTGATTGTACAAAGGCACAAAACTTTAATTGGTACTGAAAAATATAGTAATGCACTTTAAGATTAAATGAGACTTTTAAAGAAAGGAATTTTTAAACCACTTACACATACGCATATAAAATCTAAATGTAATCCCTGCGTACACCTTACAAACTAAGGAGAGTGATTTTAAATGTGTAATGAAGAAAGTGTTCGCCTGTCCTGTAAATCTGTAAACTTCATACATGAAACATACATACACATACAATACATACTGAAAATTTATGGAGTTGAACAGTATGAACAGTAGAATTCCATCACACAACTTTTGTAACATTGTAACTAAGGCAACATTTTAAAGGTGTTAGTCTAGTCTGGACTTGTATTTGTTCCTGAAACTTGGCATCTTTTGGCCTGTACAAGTGCATCAACACCAGGTGTCATGTCCTGACTAGCTGTCACTTTCAGAATGTCATTTAAGTGCTTGTTTGTGAGCCTTGAACGCATTTTTGTTTTATTGATATTCATCACTGAGAAAATTTGTTCACCAAATACCTGAAAACGTTTCTCAAACTCCCGCAGTAGTCCTGCAATTTTGTCTTTGTACCGTTTCATGTCCGCATCAGGTCTGGTCACACACACATCTCTCAGACAGGGGAAATGAGCAGGGTTGCCATTTGCCAGTTGCATCTCCCACAAAGTCAGCTTCAACTTAAATGCATGTATGTTGTCAGAAAACTGTGTGACAACTTTTTTGCGGCCTTGCAACATTTTGTTCAGATTGTTCAAGTGTTCAGTAATATCAACCAAGAATGCAAGGTCCCGTAGCCATTCCTGAGATTGTAATTCAAACACCGGTTTTCCTTTTTTCTCCATGAACTGTCCGATTTCCTCTCGTAGATCAAAGAAATGCCTCAGCACAGCGCCTCGGCTTAACCATCTCACTTCAGTGTGGTATGGCAGGCTGTGGGTAATGTTGCTGTCGCTGAGAAGTTTGTCAAACTGACGATGGTTCAGACCTCTGGACCGGATGAAATTTACAGTGCGAACAACCACCTCCATGACGTGGTCCATTTTCAGCGACTTGCAACACAATGCCTCCTGGTGCAAAATACAGTGAAATGTCCAGAAACGATCTCCTCCATTAAGGGCTTGTACTTTGTCTTTGAACTTTGTCGCGACACCTGCTTTCTTTCCGACCATGGATGGCGCACCGTCTGTAGCCAGGCTGACAGCGCGGGACCAGTCCACTCCAACTCTGTCCAATGCAGCAACGACAGAGCCGAAAATGTCCTCGGCTGTTGTGGTGTCCATCATTGGCACCAACTCAAGAAACTCTTCAGTAACAGTCAATGTCTCATCAACTCCTCGAATAAATATGGCCAGTTGGGCCACGTCTGTGATGTCAGTGCTCTCGTCAATTGCCACGGAAAATGCAATAAATGACTTGACTCTCTGTTTCAATTGACTGTCTAAATCTGCCGATAGTTCCGAAATCCTCTCTGCTATAGTATTCCTCGTCAGGCTAATATTGGCAAAAGCTTGTCGCTTCTCGGGACATACAAGTTCAGCCGCCTTCATCATGCATCGTTTAATCAAGTCACCATCGGAATACGGCTTCGATGCTAATACTATTTCGCTAGCAATTAGGTAGCTGGCTTTTACCGCTGCTTCACTGACTTCTCGGCTCTTGATGAAAGTTGACTGCTGTTTCCTCAGACCCGCCAGCAATTCGTTAATCTTATCTCTTCTCAGTTGTCCTTGCAAGCCGTCATATTTTTCGCTGTGATGAGTCTCGTAGTGGCGTCGAATATTATATTCCTTCAATACCGAAACTTGTTGCAAACACACCAAGCACAAAGGTTTTTCGTACATCTCTGTAAATAAATAGGACGTGGTCCATTTTTCTTTGAAAATTCTACACTCCTTATCTACTTTTCTCCGTTTGGATAACGACATTTTGGCTAATGAGGGTGTGGCGGAGAGGTAGAGACCGAGGTATTAACAACGTCGTAACAAGCACATTGATACCGTCTGCTGTTTTCAGTCTGTCTCAGTGATGCGGCTTGTCTTCTACTCTGATGGAAAGAGTGCGCCCCTTAGCGGATAATCCATGAATTGCAGCGAATTAAAAATATTAATTCCATGTCTTTTATGCATTTTTTCCACTTTCAAATTATCCTGCGGGCCTGATCGAACCTCCTTGGGGGCCGGTTCCGGCCCGCGGGCCGTATGTTTGACACCCCTGCTCTAGGAGATATCATAAAGCCACACAGAGTTAGCTTTCACTGTTATGCTGATGATACGCAACTTTATATTTCCTCGAAGCCTCATGAAACACAGCAATTCCATCGAATAGTGGAATGCATAGTCGATATAAAAAAGTGGATGAGTAGCAATTCTTTATTACTGAACTCGGACAAAACTGAAGTGTTACTTATCGGACCGAAAACCGCCCTATGTAACAACCAAAAATACTGCTTAACTATTGATGGATGTTCCATAAAACTCTCATCATCTTCAGCAAAGAATCTTGGCTTTATATTCGATAGTACTCTGTCATTTGAGAACCAGGTCGCCAACACCTGTAAGATTGCGTTTTTCCATCTTAAAAATATATCTAAACTACGTCATATGCTGTCACCATCAGATGCAGAGAAGCTTATACATGCCTTTATATCATCAAGACTAGATTACTGTAATGCACTATTAGGTGGTTGCCCTGCAGGCCTATTACAAAAACTCCAACTGGTCCAAAATGCGGCAGCTCGAGTTCTTACACTTACAAAAAAGTATGAGCATATTAGCCCGGTTCTGTCAACCTTGCTCTGGTTACCTATAAAGCATCGCATAAACTTTAAAATCTTGCTTATTACCTATAAAGCCTTGCATGGTTTAGCTCCTCACTACTTGAGTGAACTTCTCACGTATTACAGTCCATCACGTGCACTATGCTCTATGCTTTTCTCTTCGCTCTCTCAACGGAGGCAGTCGCATTTTTCTTGCTCCTGTCCTCTCCTTTTTTTCCTGCTGATCTTGTGTCTTGTCTCGTATCATCTATTGAGAGATTCTCTCTGCACTGCTCTACAACTGAAATTATGGATCTGATCAACTGGTCTCTCAACGCTATTGACACGATCTTCTCGACGAGAAGCTTGGGTTCGGGGGAACCTGTCTGCCCTGACGGAACGTTTGTAGCTGGCTACACAATGGACGCCTGGGAGAGATGGCGGATCGTGTGTCTGGCTCCTCTTTCCGTGGAGGACATTGAAGATATCTACCTATTCGGAACCATGATAACAGGTATTATGCTTATTGGATTAGGCTGTGCCCTTAGTTATCGAGAATTTAAGAAAACGGTAACAGCTCTCAAAAGTCTCACAAGGCTGCCCGTTATGATGGAAGTCGTGGGAAGAGCGGTCGGCTCTGGAAATGAGACTAATAACCGCAATATGGATTCTATCACAGAGAAGCTCACGACTTTGCAAAGGAACATTTATATTTTGGAGACCAAAATGGACAAAGAGAGTAGCCATGGAAATGGAATGCGGTTGCTCGCCCCAAGACTAAACAATCAATCTTATCTTTTTCGACTCCCCCGTATCAGCCTTGGCCAAGGCTGGTGCTGGAATTCAACCCCGAGTGGAGCAGTACGGAGAGACGCTCTTGCGTCCCTCCCCCATTCTACTGAAACACCTGCACAGACTATCACACAGACTCTCACACACACACAAACATAGGCCGCACTCGAGGGCGGTCACCCATTCCCAGATCCATCGCCTCTGTCGCTTTGACCCGCCAGCCTGACAAGCGGGTCTGTATACGGCGCCACCATGGCAGCAGGATCAGATGGCTGCTTGTCGGAACTGGATTACTTATCCCTGTTGCAAGTCTTTTCTATGGTGTATTGTGTACATGTTTTTCTCCTCACCTCCCCATGTTATGCTTTATCTTCTTCTAAAAATACATTTCGTTGCACTGTACTTGTATGTGTGTAATGACAATAAATTGAATCCAATCCAATCCAAAATGCTCTCAGGCATCAGGTCAGTTGGTAATACCTAGAATTTCTAAATCAAGTGCAGGCGGCAGATCCTTTTCCTATCTAGCGCCTAAACTTTGGAACAGTCTTCCCTGCACTGTCCGGGAGGCAGACACACTCTGTCAGTTTAAATCTAGACTAAAGACGCATCTCTTTAATCTTGCATACACTACACTATCATAATATATATATTTAAAAGATCTAGGCTGCACTAGTTAGATCAACCGGAACCAGGAACACTTCCAATAACAACTGATGCATTTGTTGCAAGGTTACTAGAGCGGGCAGTATGCAGTCCAAGGTTACCGGAGCGGGCAGGGCGCAATCCATACCCAGACCTGACAAATTTTTTTATGATAAAGCTGGACGAAGGACGTGGCGACTCTACAAAACTTCAGCCGCTATTAGATTATTAAGGATAATTTTAAATCTAACTTTTGTTATTTTGCCTTGTTGTGCGCGCACTGTCAAGCTTGTGCAGAGGCTGCAGTTTTTTGCCAGAGAGGAACTGGAATCCCCTGGTTAGGCCTGGTTTCCCTCTGAGGATTTTTTTCTCCTCCAATGGAGTTTTGGGTTCCTCGCCACCGTTTGCATACTGTTTTGCACTGTTTGCCTGGCCGGGGGGGCTGCTCGAATTTGATAGTCTGATATTTGACCTTTGTTTTGACATCCATAACCTTTTATGTTTTACTTATAGTCAATGTTTTCTTGTACAGCTGCTTTGTGACAATGAATTTTTTTTAAAAAGCGCTATATAAATAAAGCTGACTTGACTTGACTTGCTTCATGATATGTTTATCTTTTTTCTTTTTGAGTTGTCATGTTTTTGTGCGTACGTGGCATACCACTTGGCCTTTGCCCTCGAGCAAAGACCAAGAAGTTCTGTTTAAGATAAGGAGTGCCACAGACGCGTTCTTGCTCAGGGGGAAAGGGAGGGGGGCAACAAAATACATAAGTCCATTAAAGCCTGGCACAGTATACAAAGCTAAGAATAGTGAGGTTAGTAATTTTTTTTTAAAGGAAAGGGAAGATTCATTCATTCATTCATTTTCTACCGCTTCTCCGGGGCCGGGTCGCGGGGGCAGCAGTCTAAGCAGAGATGCCCAGACATCCCTCACCCTAGACACTTCCTCCAGCTCTTCCGGGGGGACACCGAGGCATTTCCAGGCCAGCCGGGAGACATAGTCCCACCAGCGTGTCCTAGGTCGTCCAGTAGGCATCCGTAACAGATGCCCAAGCCACCTCAGCTGACCCCTCTCGATGTGGAGGAGCAGCGGCTCTACTCCGAGCTCCTCCTGGGTGACCGAGCTTCTCACCCTATCTCTAAGGGATCGCCCAGCCACCCTGCGGAGGAAGCTCATTTCAGCCGCCTGTATCCGGGATCTTGTCCTTTCGGTCATGACCCAAAGCTCATGACCATAGGTGAGAGTAGGAACGTAGATTGACCGGTAAATTGAGAGCTTCGCCTTGCGGCTCAGCTCTTTCTTCACCACGACGGACCGGTACATCGACCGCATTACTGAAGCAGAAGCTGCACCGATCCGTCTGTCAATCTCTCGTTCCATCCTTTCCTCACTCGTGAACAAGACCCCGAGATACTTAAACTCCTCCACTTGAGGAAGGAACTCTCCACCACCCTTTTCCGACTGAGGACCATGGCCTCGGATTTGGAGGTACTGATTTTCATTCCAGCCACTTCACTTACGACTTACTGCCGGCAATGCGAACCAAGCTCCTGCTTCGGCCGTACAGGGACCTGACAGCCCTTAGTAAAGGACCACAGACCCCATACTCCCGAAGCACCCTCCACAGGATGCCACGAGGGACACAGTCGAATGCCTTCTCCAAATCCACAAAACACATGTGGATTGGTTGCGCAAACTCCCATGAACCCTCCAGCACCCTGTAGAGGGTGTAGAGCTGGTCCAGCGTTCCACGGCCTGGACGAAAACCACACTGTTCCTCCTGAATCCGAGGTTCTACTATCGGCCGTATTCTCCTCTCCAGTTCCCTGGCATAGACTTTCCCGGGAAGGCTGAGAAGTGTGATCCCCCTGTAGTTGGAACACACCCTCCGGTCCCCCTTCTTAAAAAGAGGGACCACCACCCCGGTCTGCCATCCCAGAGGCACTGTCCCCGACCGCCACGCGACGCTGCAGAGGCGTGTCACCCAAGACAGCCCCACAACATCCAGAGACTTGAGGTACTCAGGGCGAATCTCATCCACCCCCGGTGCCTTGCCACTGAGGAGTTTCTTGACTACCTCAGTGACTTCGGCCTGGGTGATGGACGAGTCCACCTCTGAGCCCTCAACTTCTGCTTCCTCAATGGAGGACGTGACGGTGGGATTGAGGAGATCCTCGAAGTACTCCTTCCACCGTCCGACGACATCCCCAGTTGAGGTCAACAGCCTCCCACCTCCACTGTAAACAGCGTTGGTAGGGCACTGTTTCCCTCTCCTGAGGCGCCGGACGGTTTGCCAGAATCGCTTCGAGGCCAGTCGATAGTCCTCCATGGCCTCACCAAACTCCTCCCAGGCCCGAGTTTTTGCCTCCACAACCACCCGGGCAGCAGTCCGCTTGGCCTGCCGGTACCTGTCAGCTGCCTCAGGAGTTGGTTGGTTTGTGGGAAAGGGAAGAGAATTAGGATAAATCAATCAGCGATGTGTTGACGGAAGAGATGCGTTTTTAGGCATTTTTAAAGATGGCAACCGAGTCTGCTGATCTTGTAGCAGCTGGTTCGTCATTCCACCAATGTGGAACAGATCCAGAGAAGGTACGGGAGAGTGACTTTTTTCCTTTTTGGGATGGTACCACTAGTCGTTGTTCCTTTGCAGACCGCAGTGATCTGGCAGGAACATAGATCTGCATTAGCGAGTGGAGATACGATGGTGTAGGCCAGGAGCATAGCTTTGAACTTTATGCAACAGGGAGCCAGTGTAACCTGATGAAGAGCGGAGTTACATGCGCTCTCTTCGGTTCATTGAAGACAAGAGCCCGGACTAGGACTAGGAAAGGTCTAATTTTCTTAATGTTGTAGAGGATGAATCTACAGGACCGGGTGGTGCTGGCAACATGACTTGTGAGGTTAAGGTTGTCCAAGCAGGATGAAAGCGTGGAACACAGAGTGTCTGTGGCATTGTCTGTATTCAAAAGAGAGAGCTCATCAGAGGGGGGGAGTGCAGAGAAGACAGCAGAGGAAAAACAGGAGGGAGGGAGGAAGAGACCGCAGGTTGCGCCGGAAAGTCACCATCGGTAAGACATCTGCGATGTCCGGAGCAGTGAGGTCGAGGGTGATGAAGAAGTGATCAGACGTGTGCAGCAGGGTGACCTGAGAGTGATGAGTGGAGCAGTACCTTGTGAAGATCAGATCTAGATGGTTTCCAGACTTGTGGGTTGCTGATGTGGAAACCTGCTCGAGGAGAAATGATGCGGTCACGTTGACGAAGTCAGCAGCCTGTGGCTTTCCAATGTGGATGTTGAATTCACCTAGTACCACCAAAGGAGTACCATCCTCAGGGAAGGATGAAAGAAGCACATCCAGCTCCTCCAATAAATGTCCAAGCTGACCTGGGGGACGATATATAACTACAAAATTACTTTTAACAGGGTGGGTGATAGTAACAGCATGAAACATGAAAGGCGCAGTTGCTAGCAGTGATACATTGTGAAGATTATTAGCATTGCATCGCCTTCGGCATGCGTCAGGTGATTTACGTGTTGTGATAACAGAAAGGATTTTAAAAGAAGCAGAAAGAAAATAGGGAGAAACATTAAAGATAACAATAAAGGATTAAGTATTAATGCAAACAAGTAAGACAGAAAGTGCAAGTGTTAACACAAAACAAAATAGGTACAAAAGAAGTGCAATACTCAAGTGCCCTGTCGGTGTGTCCCTGCTCGGTGGAGTCGCGCGCAGGTAGAGTCAGCTTTTTATTTATATAGCACTTTTCATTGTTACAAAGCAGCTGTACAAGAAAACATTGACTATAAGTAAAACATAAAAGATTATGCAAGTCAAAACACAGGTCAAATATCAGACACACAATAAACTCCTATATGCAGTGTTAATTAAATATGTCGATGTCTTTACTCTCTTCGGTCTTGACGCGATGAGGGCTGCACGCGACCGATGCCGTGGTGGGTAGACGCTTTTTAAATACCCGTCTAATTACTTTAATTAAACAGGCCCCGCCCTCAGATGACACGCGCACACAAAGCGAACTAATTAAACTAGCCCGAGAACGAACGAAGGAACGATACTACACGCGGTTTCACCACGTGACAGAGCGGAAGTAAATACAAAGCGATTTCTCAGTTTAACACAGTACTAAAACTCAACAAGACACAATTTAAATACACTTACACATATCTGTACGCTTCTGCTGCTAAGTTGCTTCTCCTTGTCAAGTTTAGTGTTTTCCAAGCCTTGAACATCGACCGATAAAAAGCAGTAAGTCCATAAAAATCTACATTTTGAATATCCATCAGAAAAAGATGACGATCTAGCCCCATTCCACCTGCTTTTCTTAAGAGGGCACACGCAACACCAGACCAGCTCACACCAGACCTTCTTCCTATCCCTCATCCCATTAACATTTAAGGATCCCACACGCATCATCTTTAGAAATATATTAAAGAGGAAAAAAATTACAAAGAGAAAGACATAATAAATAAAAAACGAAAAATAAAAAGTTACAAATTTCTCCTCTTTAGATGTACTTTTATTCCTTTCTCCTGCCACCTCGAACTGACTCCACCTTCCACATCTGTAAAACAACATGTTCGTTGTGTGTGTGTGCTCCCTTTTCGTGTGCACATTCCTTCCCCCAAAAAGAAGATGCTTCTTGTTACACACACACATAAGCAGAACATGCTTTTCCCTTCAGTTCTGGGCCGTTTTTCTTTGGGAGCCGATCTGCGCTACCATCCTCCATCTCCAGGTAGCCTCTTCTCTTAGCAACCCCCACTTACTGACCACATTCCGATCTCTGAAAAACACATCTGGCAACTGGGGGAACTCTCAGAAACCAACCTTTGTTCACAAATTTAACAAAACATCATTTGGTTAGCACACAAACGGTTATATGATTAAAACATATCTATTAAACTTGAATCATGTAACGTAGAAAAATACATTTGATTAAAACAAAATTAATCATCCATTTTTATATTGATCTATATTGATCTTAAATCCCACATACCGCACAAACATTATACGTTTTCATGTTTTTATTGAATACAACATGTAAACATTCATAGTGCAGGGTGGAGAAAGTATGTGAAACCCTAGGCTAATGACTTGGAACCAGGAGCCAGGAGTCAGCCAACCTGGGGTCCAATCAATGTGATGAGATTGGATGTGTTCATTAAAGCTGCCCTGTCCAATGAAAAACACACACCAGTTTTGAGTTTGCTGTTCTGAAGAAGCATTGTCTGATGTGAACCATACCTCGCAAGTTCAGCACTGTTGCTACACTCCCTAGGCGTGGTTGTCCTGTAAAGATGACTGCAAGAGCACAGCGCAGAATGCTCAATGAGGTGAAGAAGAATCCTAGAGTGTCAGCTAAACACTTACAGAAATCTCTGGCACATGCTAACATTTTTGTTGACAAATCTACAATAAGGAAAACATTAAACAAGAATGGACTTCATGGGAGGACACCACAAAGGAAGCCACTGCTGTCCAAAAAAAACATTGCAGCACGTTTGAAGTTTGCAAAAGAGCACCTGGATGTTCCACAGCACTACTGGCAAAACATTCTGTGGACAGATGAAACCAAAATTGAGTTGTTTGGAAAGAACACACAACGCTATGTGTGGAGAACAAAAGGTACAGCACACCAACATCAAAACCTCATCCAAACTGTGAAATATGGTGGAGGGGCATCATGGTTTGGGGCTGCTTTGTTACCTCTGGCCCTAGACGGATTACTGTCATTGATGGAAAAATGAATTCCAAAGTTTATCAAGACATTTTGCAGGAAAACTTAAGACCATCTGTCCGCCAACTGAAGCTTACCAGAGGATGGACGATGCAACAGGACAACGACCCAAAGCATAGAAGTAAATCAACAACAGTATGGCTTCAACAGAAGAGAATATGCCTTCTGGAGTGGCCCAGTCAGAGTCCTGACCTCAACCTGATTGAGATGCAGTGGCATGACCTCAAGAGAGCGATTCACACCAGACATCCCAAGAATATTGCTGAACTGAAACACTTTTGTAAAGAGGAATGGTCCAAAATTTCTCCTGACCGTTGTGCAGGTCTGATCTGCAACTATAGGAAACGTTTGGTTGAGGTTATTGCTGCCAAAGGAGGGTCAACCAGTTATTAAACCCAAAGGTTCACATACTTTTTCCACCCTGCACTATGAATGTTTACATGTTGTGTTCAATAAAAACGTATATTAGTTTAAGCAGACTGTGTTTCTCTATTGTTGTGATTTAGATGAAGATCAGAACACATTTTACGACCAATTTATGAAGAAATCCAAGTAAGCCCAAAGGGTTCACATACTTTTTCTTTCAACTGTATGTGGATAAGCAAACCTTTTGTTGCCTAAATCTGCACATTCAAAACACTTGAAATGTTCGGTACTAGCATACAATGCGTATGAAGTTTCTTCATGACTCACACAAAAATTTGATATACATTTGATATAGTTATTTTAGTTGTTGGAGCCACAAAAGGAGTCACGGGCACAAACACTTCCTTAATCCAAATACCGTTTTCAGTTAGTTGATTCACTAGTTGTTCTGTTTTCACAAACACAACAATTGCCTTATTCATTCGTGATGCTGAGAGAATATCAAAGCTCAACTCTCCCACCACAAAGAGCACATCCTCCACACTAACCTTGTTCGGCCACAGACCTGCACCCATTCCGCATCGATATTTGCAAAGACGCCTGTACAAAATGAGATGCCATACCACACGCGACCAAAAGCCGCGAGCGGTTTCAAAGAAAAAGAAAAAATATGTATAATTTATTAAAGTTTAGCCAAAAAAATAAACTCCAAACACCACGATCCACAACACTCACGCATGTGCAGAGAGAGAGTGTGTGAGAGTGATAACAGCAACAAACAAGGAAAGACAAGTAAGAAACAACTTGGATTCATGTAAAGACTGATTTTAATTAGAGAAAATACTTTTTGATAGAAGAAAAGAAGACCAGAAGCTGTGGATTAGCATTCCGCTATCTGAAAATTTCCCTCCAAAACACTAAAGGATTATATGAAGGAACTACAGCTAAAAACATCATACAATTGTTGATCTTCAGCTAATGAACAGTAACAAGAACACAAACTATATATTTGATTAAATCCGTCATTACAAGCTAACAGCTAAAACCAGCAGCAGTCTGGTCACCATGGCAACCCTGTCACAGTCAGAGTGCATAGAGGTGTGTTACACAGAGAACTGTATAAGTGTAAAGGCCAAAAAAAAGCACAAAGACATTTACATTTAGGCATTTGGCAGAGGCTTTTATCCAAAGCAACTTACATTGCATTATACTATACATTTTTTACATAGGTATCTGCAATCCCCTGGGCTTGAACCCACAACCTAGCATTGTTAACATAAAGCTCTTACCACTGAGCTACAGGAAAGCGCAATGAAAGCTGGGACATCAACTCAATGAAAGCAAAATTAAAACTAACTTCAATACAGAATTGCCAAATATAAACTACGAGCTGCAATACGGAGAGCCAAGTATAGTTATGGAACAAATCTGGAACAACAATTTTCATCAAGCAGCTCAAGATCAATATGGAAAAATCTTAAGGATATGACAGACTACAAAAAACGCCCCGTATCTCCCGTTAACAGTGATCCAAGTTTCCCAGATACATTAAATAAGTTCTACGCAAGATTTGAAAAACCTACCTCACCAGTCATTCTGCCTGACCCCATTCCAACACCACCCTTCTGCGTTCAGGAGGATGAGGTGAGAACTATTTTTAAGAGGCTTAAGATCAGGAAAGCAGCAGGGCCGGATGGGATCAGTCCTGTTTTGCTTAGCCATTGTGCAGCTCAATTAGCGCCTGTTTTCTCCACCATTTTTAACATGTCTTTAAATCAATGTACAGTCCCACAATGCTTTAAATGCTCAATCATTATTCCTGTGCCAAAGTCCTCAAAGATCACCTGCCTCAATGACTTCAGACCAGTTGCCCTAACATCAGTGGTAATGAAAGCATTTGAACGGATTATTCTGGCATACTTGAAATCCTGCACTTCATTGACGATGGATTTATACCAATTAGCTTACCAAGCCAACCGGTCGGTAGAGGATGCAATCAGCTTAGCACTTCATCACACCTTCCAACATCTTGAATCACCAAACACCTATACACGCATGCTGTTCATAGACTTTAGTTCCGCTTTTAACACTATTAACCCACTCAAACTCCTTACAATACTTTTGGACATGAACATTGACCCAGCCATATGCTACTGGATAAGGAGCTTCCTGTGGAATAGAACACAGAAGGTGAAAGTTAATAACATAACCTCACATTCTCTCACCCTCAGTACAGGAGCTCCTCAGGGCTGTGTTCTCTCCCCCTGGCTTTTTTCCCTTTATACAGTATACCTTACATCTATGGACAGTTTCGTGAAAATAATAAAGTATGCGGACGACACAACGATTATAGGCCTTATTTCAGACAATGATGAAACACAGTACCGCATGGTGGTGGACCAAGCTGTAAACTGGTGTTTGAACAATGACCTCAAGCTTAACACAGACAAAACTCAGGAACTCATTGTTGATTTTAGACGTAGGCCGTCTTCCAAAACACCTATACAAATAAACGGCAATTCAATCAACATCACTGACTCTTTTAAATTCTTAGGAACACACATTAGCAATAACCTGAAGTGGACAGTTAACATTAATCGCATCATTGCAAAAGCTCAACAAAGACTTTATTTCATTAGGCAGCTTAAAAAATACCGGATCAAGCATCAGCTACTTGTTCTGTTCTATTCCGCTATTATCGAATCCATCATTACATCATCAATAACAGTATGGTATGGAAGCACTGATAGCCAAACAAAGAAAAAACTACAGCAGACTGTTAACAAGGCATCCAAGATCATAGGGAAACCACTGCCTTCAGTCGAGTCCCTCTATACAAAACGGACTGTAACGCGAGCAAAGAAAATCATCTCCGACCACTCACATCCTGCGAATCACCTCTTTCAGCTCCTTCCCTCAGGGAGGCGCTACAGGTCACTCACTACCAAGACCAAGCGCTTTACAAACAGCTTTTTCCCTATAGCTATCAGGACTCTGAACTCCTCTCTGTAGTTTAGTTGTCCTCGTATGGTCATTTACTTACTGTATCTTGTATTGTTACATGTTGTGAAGTGTATTGTCTTTTGTTGTTTGTTAAGTATGATGATGTAGAGCGGAAACAATGTACCGAAAACAAATTCCACCGGCACTGTCGTGTGGCTAAATAAACAATCAATCAATCAACAATCAATCAATCAATCAATCATTAACAATATGTGAAGATGAAATGCTGGACACAGACAAGCCCATTCTTACTATAACCTACTGTACTAAAGGCCCACTGAATCCTTCATCTTCACATCCTGATCAGCGACTGAGAGCCACTTTAGCCTTATTAGAACTGGACTTCACCGAATTTAAAGAACACACCCAAACCAAACACGTTCATACAAGATTAAGCATCAACTCCAACAGTTGAAAAAAGACTCCAGCTCATCCATCACTGAACTCATGAAAGCGCTACGAGAACAAAAAGAGGAAAATCAAGCTCTCCGCTCACAGATGGGCAAACTAGCAGAGGATGCAAAGAAAAAAGAAGAGAATTTCTCCAGATAGCTGCAAGAAAAAAGACAGCAGTTACAGAAAACCCTGAAAGACAACAATCCTCATGATAGTGCAGCTTCTACTACTATCCATTCAAACTACACACACACAAACAGCACGTCCACAGAGACTGGGGAATTGATGTTCCCAGATGTTCTTCTCCTAATGGAAAGTTCTTAGACCCACAGAAACTTTTCCCACTTCAGAAAGTCACTGCAAAGCAATGCAGCACAACAAGCCATGCTCAGAAAATCATCAAAGACTTAACAGGACAGCCTTCATGTATTATCATACACACCAGAACATATGACCTTCACTCTCTACGCAACAACACTGCCAATGATGTGAGGAAAATGGCAGAAATCACCAGCCAAAAGTTCCCAGAATCCTGCATTGTAAATCTCCACGCTTCTCCCACGACGAGACACACCACTGCACATCATCTACAGCATCAATGCTGACATTTCCCGTACATGTTCTGCGTTCCCTAATGTGCACCTGGCCCACCACCAACACAACAGCCTCCAACACCTATATGATGGACTCCACCTTCACAAAGATGTAGTCTCCACCGGCTCCACCCAACACCTCCACACCAGCCAATGAACTGAGCCAGATCAAAGAGATGCTTCACACACTGTGCAGCCAGCTCCTGAAGAGATAAGAATAAAAACGCATTCAGAAACTTAGAATACTGCTATTACACACTGTGGCGAGTCCACTATTTCGCAATCAGCATCGCCATGGAAACCGAGGCAATCAACACCGCTCAGCATGCCGATCGTTAGCACCTGAAGCTCATTTCAGGCTGCATAAGAGCAGATGGAGAGAGGAACAGGGTGAGCTACAACTCCCTACAAACTGATGCAAACTAACCGTGTATCTTTTTGTTCCAGTAGACTCCAGCGACTGACGACCGGCAGAGCACCCACGCACGAGCACTCTGAAACCACACCCGGAGACCATCACAAGACTCACAGACAACCGGACTACCTAAAGCTTTTTCCCCGCACACAACCCTTACCTAAAGCAGCCTCCTAGCTTTTTGGTTTAGCTACTTGTCTATGTTGTTACTGCGCCCGCCAACAGTTGGTGGAGAATGCGGGCATAGTAACCGAGTAGAACATGGCAGTAGTTAAAATCAGCGGCTTACTTGTTTTCAACGACTGTATGACCGGCCTGCCAAGCCCAGGGAGTTTCTACCGGGAGACCGAGTGCTGGTCCTCCTTCCTACGGCTACCTTCAAGTTCCTTGTCTCCTGGAGGGGCCCGAACACCATGGTCGAGAAAGTTGGGCCGGTCAACTAACGCATCCGCCATCCGGGGTGGCGCCGGGAGGAGCAGCTGTACCACATCTACCTTTTGAAGAAGTGGTTGGCCACCCCCCAACAGACGGTGGCCTTCGCCGAGCGAGAGCCCCCGCTGGTTCATATGGGGGAACAGCTGTCCCCGGCACAAAATACCAAACTCAGCGCCCTGGTCAGTGAGTTCAACAACGTCTTCTCAGAACGATCCGCACACCTCCTGGCATCGTAGTCCGACAACGGCCCTACTGGGTCCCAGAGACTTGTAGACTGGCTATTGAGGAAGAGATTGCCTGGATGAAACAGCTCCGTGTAGTCTAGGCATCCACTTGTCCGTGGTCCAGCCCCATAATCATGGTCTTGAAGCCAGACGGCACTCTCCGTTTCTGTAATGACTTCAGGTGACTGAATGAGGTCTCAAGCTTCGATGGGTACCCCATGCCCTGGGTCATGAAACATAAAGAGCCTTACAACACAAAACTAAGAAATGAACACTGCTTAAAATTAAAAGAATGAAAAAGCAACACTATCTGTCCAATAGCTTCAATGAAATAGAACAGTCAATAAACCAGTATTAGTTCTGGGATATGTGGAATAATCGGAGCACAATAAAACCACAAGATTTACCAATCCAAGACGGAGACATCTGGACAAAACATTTAGAAAATGTATATAAAGAAATTCCTCCAAAAAAACTTAATGAAAATTATGATCAGATCAAACTAAATCTTCAAACATATGAAAACCAAAACCCACTGGACTTCCCAATTACACACAAGGAATTGAGAAATACACTCAAAAGCCTCAAAAGTTAAAAATCTTGTGATCCGGACAATATTCTTGGTGAAATGCTGAAACACAGCACACTTCAGACGGCCATGCTCAAATTATTTAACCTCATACTTCATTCAGGCTACGTTCCTGACATCTGGAGCAAAGGACTTATTTCACCACTACATAAGAGTGGAAAAAATTAGATCCTTATCATTTTAGGGGCATTTGTGTTTTAGGGGCAGTATTTTGGGGAAATACTGTGAACACAATGTCCTGAGCCCATGCCATATAGGCTTCCTTCCAAATCATAGAACTACTGACCACATCTATAACCTTAACACCCTCATTGATAAACTGTCACGGTGTCGTGCCGGATCGAGACAGACGAGAATGCAGGCATACAAAAAACGGGAAACTTTTAATCACTAACACAGACTGGTACACAAAACGCAAGACAATCAATAACTGACAATGGGAAAAACGGAAACACAGAGTATAAATAGTCTTTGATAACGAACAATGATGGCTGGCAGGTGCGGGAACAGCGTGATCACAAATGACGGACAGGTGCGGGATAGTGAATATAAGTCCATGGGGAAAAACCGGCAGGGAAACGGACGGGAGTGTTACATAAACACTTTAAACATACCAAAAATGGAAAAATATTTGCGTGCTTTGTCGACTTAAAAAAGGCATTTGATTCTATTTGACACAATGGATTATATTTTAAACTCTTACAAAATGGTGTAGGTGGTAAAGTCTATGATATTATAAAATCAATGTATTCAAATAACAAATGTGCAATACAAATGTTCTGTTATGTAAGTTAAATATGTTTATACATGTATTTTGTGCTTTGGCAATATTGTAATATTTACGGTCATGCCAATTGAGCAAGAGACATACAGACAGAGAGAGTGATTTTTGATTTAGAAAAGCCTTTTATTATTACAAAAAACACACTTCACTGTACAGTTAACAAGTTTCAGAATTACCTGATATCACATAAGTACCAAGTAAATCATTACAACATACAAATAGATAAATTACACTAAATGTGTGAAAAATAAATCTTCTTCAACAACAGTGCATTAAGCTCCATTACCACACCATTTCATTTCAAATGTCAATAGATCCTTTGTAGACTTATAAAAACTAAAATCTATCCACACGTGATTTCAACAATTTTACAAACAGTATTATTACATCTTCACCTGAAAATCTTTCAACCTTATTTCTCCTGGTCATGTAAATGGCCAGTTTTGCCTGACCCAACACACAATTAAAGTAAACCTTTTACTTTGGACAAATTTAAAACCAAAAATAAAAATCCTCATGACTAAGAATTCACTAAAATAAATAAAAACATTTTCCAAGATTGAAAATAAAGATTTTAGTCTGTCACTTTCCATAAAAGCATTTAAAAACGGTATCTCTTTTGGAGCGAAAGGACAATAAGCAGTAACTTCACGATTAAGAACTGAAATAAAAGCATTAACAGCGATGGCACAGCGAAGAAGCCTCCACTGCATATCCCCTGCCCTTTTAGATAACGGTGGCCTATACAGTGACCTCCTCTCAGGTTTCACATTCTCTTCAACCCCCAACACTCTACGCCACGGCGTATCAACTTTATCATCCAGTACCTTTTTATTAAAAACTCTAATCTTTGCCAGTGGCTTTAAAAAAATCTGCACACAATGGTCTTTCATCATATAAAAAAGGTCCAATACAACCCTCGAACTTAGGTAACATGATAATCATGGGAAATTGTATCATGGGTGTATTAAGGATATTTACTTCCCCATGTCTAACCATTAGCACATCTTTTTCTTCAATACTGACCAACGACTTCCATTTATTTAGCATTTGCTCAACAGTCCGCAAAGAGCTGACCTTTAGACAAGTGACCTGTAACACTCTCGTCTGTTCCCCTGTTTGTTTCAATTGATTTTCCACGTTCCCACACCTGTTCGTCATTGGTAATCACATGATTTCCCGCACCTGCCAGTCATCACCAAAGACTACTTATACCCTGTGTTTCCTTTGTTCCCGGGTCGGATATTGAAAGTCTTACCTTACGTTTACCATGTCTGTCTTTTATTAAAAGTTTCCTGTTTTCTGTAAAGTCGTGGGACTCCTTGTTTGTGAAGCCGGTACGTGAGCGGTGACAGAATAACCGACCCGAAAGATGGATTACATCAACATCTCTCCAGTAGACAAGCTCGTGGGTCTTCGTCAAGAGGTATGTGGAGGAGTTTTTTGAGGTGTGTTACCGGGTGGGTTGGGACGATCCCACACTTAACCGTGTGTTTTTGACCGGTCTGGACGACTACATGCTCGCCGCCGTTCTAATTGTTCCAATTCACCTTTGCTGATGATAACATTTTAAAATATTCTAAAACTTTCATTAATATCTGCAAATCATTTTGCCCATTAATTAAAACCACCACATCATCAGCATAGGCAGACAAAAAAAACACTGTTTTTACAAATGGTTAAATTCAAACCAAAAATATTTTCTCTTAATTTTTGCAACAAAGGCTCTATAGCAATTGCATATAGCGTACCAGGCAAAGAACAACCCTGTCTAATACCGTTTATCTTGAGCACACTCTCAACATCACCATAAAGCACTTTTACTTTATCAATAAAATCTTGACAGAAACCAAAGGCTTCTAAAACTCTCCACAAATAAGAGTGTTCGACCCTATCAAAGGCCTTTTCTTGATCTAGTGAGATAAGCACCTTGGAGACATCCAAAACATCCAGAATAAGGGCAACATTGTCGAAAATGTACCTACCCGGGACACAATAAGTCTGATCTGGATGCACCACCTGATCCATAACTCTAGCTAACCTATTAGCTAAAACCTTTGAGAGCAATTTATAATCAGAGCAAAGGAGCGAAACAGGACGCCAATTCTTAATTTCTGAAAGATCTCCGTTTTTGGGGAGAAGAGTGATGACTGCTCTACAGCTACTCAATGGCAACCAGCCTGAGCCCAGACTGTCATTTAGCACCGCAAAAAAATCCTCCCCAAACTCTGTCCAAAAAGACGGGAAGGCCGTCAATTCCTGGCACTTTCCCGGAATCCATTCCTTGAAGGGCCTTGTGCAACTCCCCCAGGCTTAAAGCACCCGAGAGCTCTGCATTGGCGCCCTCTGACACTTGAGTCAAACTTTAAAAAAAACACAGAATCCCATCCTGATTCCAACTCATACTTCTATTAATTTCCATAAAAACCACAAGCTCTTTTCTGTATGACTAGATAAAATGACTCCTGCCTCAGTGCACAAAGCATGCAAGAAACTTTTTTGCCCATTTTTCTTTTCAAGGCTAAAAAAATATTTAGATGGTGCATCCATCTGTTCAATACTTAAAAAACGAGTACGAACCAGAGCTCCTTGTGTTTTCAACCCCAGTAGATCTGCTAGCGGGGTTTTCTTATTTGAGATCATCTTCATCAAGTTTGCAGACGATACAACAGTGATTGGTCTCATCAGCAACAACGATGAGACTGCATACAGGGAGGAGAATTATCAGTGCTGGTCCTACTCGACCTCAGTGCTGCATTTGACACGGTCGATCACAAAATACTTATAGACAGGCTGGAAAACTGGGTCTGGCTCTCTGGGATGGTCCTAAAATGGTTCAGGTCATACCTAGAAGCGAGAGGTTATTATGTGAGTATAGGTGACCATAAGTCTGAGTGGACATCCATGACATGCGGAGTCCCTCAAGGCTCAATTCTTGCGCCTCTCCTATTCAACCTGTACATGCTCCCAATGAGCCAAATAATGAGAAATAACCAAATTGCTTACCACAGCTATGCAGACGACACACATATTTACTTAGCCCTATCGCCTAATGATTACAGCCCCATTGACTCCCTGCTCAAATGCATTGATGAAATAAATAGTTGGATGTGCCAAAACTTTCTTCAGTTAAACAAAGACAAAACTGAAGTCATTGCGTTTGGAAATAAAGATGAAGTTCTCTAGGTGAATGCGTACCTTCACTCTAAAGGTCAAACAACAAAAAATCAAGTCAGGAATCTCGGTGTGTCTCTAGAGTCAGACCTTAGCTTCAGTAGTCATGTCAAAGCAATAACTAAATCAGCATATTATCATCTGAAAAATATTGCAAGAATTAGATGCTTTGTTTCCAGTCAAGATTTAGAGAAACTTGTGCATGCTTTCATCACCAGCAGGGTGGATTATTGTAATGGACTCCTAACTGGCCTCCCCAAAAAGACCATAAGACAGATGCAGCTCACACAGAACGCTGCGGCAAGGATTCTGAGCAGAACCAGAAAATATGATCATATCACACCAGTCCTCAGGTCTTTACACTGGCTACAAGTTACATATAGGATAGATTTTAAAGTTTTATTACTGGTATATAAATCGTTCAATGGCCTAGGACCTCAATACATTGCAGATATGCTCATTGAATACAGACCCAAAAGAACTCTCAGGTCATTACGATCGCATCAGCTGGAAATACCAAGGGTTCACTCTTAGCAAGGAGAGTCTGCATTTAGCTATTATGCGAGCCAGCTGTGCTTTATTTGTGCTGTGCTTTATTTGTGCTGTGCTTTATTTGATTTATTTTCTATTCTAAACTATTTTATTAAATTTTTTATTCTTAACTGGTTAAATTTAATTTTTCTTATTTCTTCACTGTTTTATCAAATGGATATTTTTAATTTCTTCTATGTAAAGCAATTTGAATTACCATTGTGTATGAAATGTGCTATATAAATAAACTTGCCTTGCCTTGCCTATACACATTTTGTATCATCAGTGTTCCATGGGGTCAATTTGACCCCATTTTTCAAAATTTCACACACAGTATGCGTTTGGTGATATTGTGGTCATTCTCCATACCATTTCATCATTTTCTTTATAATATTCCAAAATCTAACGTAACATAGTATTGCGAGAACCACTTATTGTTCACATGATGTGGGGGTGGGGGGAATCAGAATTTTCACAAGAACTTTGATATTTCCCCTGCCATGGGTGAGGGAAAAAACAAAATTCTTGCGAGAACTTTGATATTTCCTGTGCCATGGGTGCACGAAAAGCTAAATTTTTCCTGTGGTATGGGGGAGGGGAAAACATATAAAAGCTTGCACAGAAGACTTCTAAACCATTTGTTTTTGTGCTCCGTGGACACTCTTTATGCACTCAATTCAAATATGGTCTCTAAGCAAAGGTATTCTGTCAATTAGGGTTTGTCACAGGTTTTTGACAGTGAAAGTGACATAGAGGAGAATGTGTCTGAGGTAGATGATAATGTTGAGGAGGACCCTGATTATGAGGCATCCTCCTTAGATGAGAATTAGACTGCTAGTGTTGACCCTCCAGTTGTCTCTCAACCACCTGTAGACACAATAACTTTCCATTTTTGGAAGGTAATATGTTCCCGCTCCCCACTTGAAGGTCAGTGTAGACTTCGTGCTGCTAATGTCATCAAAATGGTTCCAGGGCCCACCAGATATGCTGTCAGCCATATACAAGATATAAAATCAGCATTTGAGCTGTTCATTACACCATCAATTGAAAGGGATATACTTGAAATGACAAACTTAGAGGGAAGGAAGGTGTATGGGGACAGCTGGAAAGACTTTGATGTGACTGACTTGCAAAGCCTACATTGGGTTGCTCATTTTGGCAGGAGTGTACAAGTCAAAAGGAGAATCAACAGCAAGCCTTTGGAACGCTGACACTGGAAGGTCAATATTTCCAGCCACTATGTCTCTAAAGACATTCCATGCTTTCTTCCGTGTTATACGCTTTGATGACAAAGAAACAAGACAGGGCCGACGAGAGCGTGACAAACTCGCAGCAATACAGGATGTATGGGGCGAGTGGGTCCAGCGATTAGCCTTTCTTTATAATCCAGGCCCCCAAATTAATGTGGATGAATTTTTGGTTCCATTTCGTGGGTGCTGTCCCTTCAGACAATACATCCCAAGCAAACCAGCCAAATATGGCATAAAAATATGGTCCGCATGTGATGCACAGTCCAGCGATGCCTGGAATATGCAGGTGTACACAGGTAAATCCCCTGGAGAAGCATCTGAAAAACATCAAGGCATGAGGGTGGTACTAGACATAGCTGAGGGACTGAATGGCCATAACATTACATGTGATAATTTTTTCACATCGTACGCCCTTGGTGAGGAACTGCTGGAAAGATAGGTTACCATGTTGGAGATTGTAAGAAAATATAAGCCAGAGCTTCTTGTGATGAAGAACAGAAAGGTAACATCTTCAATGTTTGCCTTCACTGAAAAAGCCACTATTGTCTCCTATTGCCCCAAGAAAGGGAAAAATGTCCTGCTAATGAGCCCCATGCACAAAGATGCTGCCCAGAGTGCCAGAGAAGACAGAAAACCACAAATGGTCCTGGACTACAATGAGACAAAAGGAGGGGTTGATAATTTAGACAAGGTTACAGCCACCTACAGCTGTTGACGCATGACTGCCCGTTGGCCACTTGTAATTTTCTTCAACATCATTGATGTGAGCATCTACAATGCCTTTTTGTTATGGAGAGAAATAAACACAGACTGGAACAGCGGAAAACTGAGTCGAAGAAGGATTTTCTTGGAGCAGCTGGGTTACGAGTTAGTGAAACCTCATATTGAGAGAAGACGGAGCATCAACGGCTGCTGCAACTGTTGTGAAGGACATCCAAATGCAGACACACACTCCAGTGGTTCAAACTGCAGGTAAAAAACGTGGCAGGTGCCAAGTCTGTCCTAACAGAAATGACTCCAAGACCAGCAACACCAGCAAAAAATACGTCTGCAAGGATCATGCACAAACTTTATGCACATCATGTGCACAGTGATAAAAGGCTGAAATGTACTGGCTGGTGGGCTGTTCATATTGCTGTTCAAATGCTGTTCATATTCTATCTAAGCTTTTTGTATTCTGTCAAACTCATATATTCATACTAAAAAGCACATACGTTTGCATAAAACAATTCCTGACACAATGCTCAAATGTGTTTTTATGTGTTTTATATGTCCATTCTTTCTCCCTTGTTAATGAATTATTATGTGTTCCTTAATTATGTAATAATGTTAATGAAGTTCTGTTTTAGAAATAATAAATTGACCACAAACAAAATTCGTGTTACATTATTTGTAATAGGTATTTTGGATGTACAAGGGGTGCGGAGTGGGGGTGGTGAGGTGTTGTGAGTTTATTTAAAGGTATTTTAAGGACTCACCAAAGATATATATTACCTGACACAAACCTTTTAGACAAATGTCCCATTCTGTAGGTTTAAATTGGTAAAATATTTTATCAGATTTTAGGGTAACAGGAGGGTTAACTTGATAAGAGACTGGACAAAAACCCTTTATAAATAAAATACCCACGCCTCCACAGAGTGTTGTGTTATGACTAAGGACAGAAATTCAATTTTTAACATCACTGTGTGTTTCTTGAATAAAAAGTACGTCTATTTTTTTGTGTTTAATGACTTCAAACAATTCAGCTCTTTTTTTACAATGTCTTGCACCATTCACATTCAATGATGCAAAACACATTTCAGCCATACTCAAAAATAAAAATAAAATCAGACTATAATTCATATTCGTTGATTTAAGCTTTTTCACTGCCATCATTTAAATCCATATTGACTTTTCGCACTATTTTCTTTAACCTGTACAACTTCTTGTTTGAAAAGCAGCCTTCAGCCATGAAAATCTAAATTTTTTCCAACGTCAACCTCCCGGACATCACCCATAACAATATCTGAATCTCTGTTAACGCTTGACTCACCTTTGTCTCCCTCGTTCTCAACATCTTTTTCTCTTTCAATTTCTTCCCCCACTAAAAAACAAAGCATCCTTCGCAGTCCCAGGGCTCTGAACTCCATCATGATCACTCGCCCGCACCACCGCGGACAGCCCCAGCTGAAACCTCAACGGTCTCATTGGACTTCTCAGCCTCACTGGCCAGCTGCACAGTGCCATTGGCTGCGCTTTCCACGTCAGCTAAGCTATTGTCTTCCTCCAGCTAAGCTATTGTTTGCTGGGACAATGGCCGACTTTACCACAGCCAAAACATTGGATTTTGTCAGTGGTAATGAAAACCACACGAAAATTCAGCGAGAAGTCTAGATCCGCATCGTTGTTTACGATCATGTAAACCGAGCGTCTGAAAGACACAACATGTTTCAGTAAGGGAGAAACACGGTCAAATAGAAAATTAACTAACGTATGAGCTTCCCTCCTAATGAAATGGACTGGCTTTAAAACTTCTCCTAATGTATGACACCACTCTGATTGATTGATTGAAGTCTTCCACATTTCAAAAACAAATGTAAAAACTGTTTCCTCCTCACTACAAAAAGAACACCCCTCCCCAGCTTGTGGGTCAATGTGGGCTCTGTATTTGTTTGTAGCTATAATCCCATGTATAATTCTCCACTGAAGATCTCCAGATCTTTTCTCAATGGGTAGTTTGTTCAGGGACCTCCAGCTTCCTTTGGGGGAGACACCTGACCCCAAAAAAACCTGCCATTTGGACTCTCGGACACTCTCTAGTGCATTAAGATTGCAAACTTTCAAACACGTAATATAAATAGCCTTCTTATCAGCATCACTAAAAGAGTTCAGGTGAGGAGTCTTAAAAGTTAATAGGCAGCCTTCATTTTCTTGCCAAAGTCCAGTCCCAGCTGAGAAACACAACTCTGGAAAATCTTTTTTCATCAAAGGTTTCTATTGCAAGTCTATAGTCCTGAGGCAGAGATTCTATTATCTGAGTCAACATGGTCTGTACCACCCTGATTGACTTGGTTCCTAATTTATCAGCAAGATTCTCAGGGTTTATCCATCCTTTTTTTATCTCTTAAATGTCCAATCTTTGTAATATTTGCTGCCGACATGGCTTTTCTGAGTGTCCGGTTGAAAAACAGTGACTCTTCATTCATCCACAATTGGAGGAACTTTCATCCGTGAAAAATTTAAAAGTGTCCATGAACTTAGAAGAGGCTCAGTCCACTCAAATCCAGTTATTTAATGTCCATGAGGAAAAGGTGGCGGTCCAGACCCATTATTCCTGCTCTTCTAAGGAGGACACAGGCTACTTCAGTCCAGCACACCTTCACTCCATAGAGCAGTCTCTTTGCCGTCCGAATCCTGAAGGCCTTCAGTCGCAATCTGATGTCAATCAGGTCCTGGCCTCCTTCAACCAATGATGTCCCAACCAAAAAAAAATTCTCTAATCGCTGTTGTATTCCTCTCACCAGATCCTCTGGTGGTTTAATTATTGTCATTTTATGCCATAATGAAGAGGCAACCAGGTTATTACAAATAAGAATGCTCCCCCTGTAGGACAACTGGGGTAGCAACCAGTTCCAGCGAGACAACCGAGCACATACTTTCTCCACAAGCCCCTCCCAATTTTTCTTCCTGTACTCTTCTGTCCCTATAAAAACAACCAAGTATTTAAAGCCTGTTTTTCCCCACTGTAGCTCACCAGGAAGTATTGGGCCTTTAAAATCTCTTCCACACCATTAAGCATCACTTTTACCCAATTAACTGCTGCTGAGGCTGCTTTTCCTTAACACTCTAGAGCCTCTGTAAGCAATTGAATATCACTTTGCTTTCGGATTAGAATTGTGACATCATCTGCATATGCAAATAGTTTGATTGAACAGTTAAAAGTATTTACACTCACCTAAAGGATTATTAGGAACACCATACTAGTACTGTTTGTTAAACATTCTGGTCTTTCCATTGTAGCACTTACAGAAACATGGATCAAACCAGAGGACTCCCGCTTCCCTCTACCATAACCACACTTTCTCCCACAGCCCTCGCATCACAGGAAGGGGTGGAGGCACCGGTCTACTTATCCCCAAAGACTGGAAATTCAAACAGCTTACACCCTTGTGTGACAACAGCTCCTTCAAGTTTCATGCTATTACTATCACCCACCCTGTTAAAAGTAATTTTGTAGTTATATATCGTCCCCCAGGCCATTGGAAATTTATTGGAGGAGCTGGATGTGCCTTTTTATCCTTCCCTGAGGATGGTACTCCTCTGGTGGTACTAGGAGACTTCAACATCCACATTGGAAAGCCACAGGCTGCTGACTTCATCAACCTGACCGCATAATTTCTCCTCAAGCAGGTTTCCACATCAGCAAGCCGGAAGCAAATCTGCTCCCTGGTTATCGGATGTACTGCGTGAGCATCGCGCCAGCCTCCGGTCAGCTGAGAGAAAATGGCGCAAGTCAAAAGACCCTGCTGACCTCTCTCTCTACCAATCTCTTCTCTCTTGACGTCACCTCTGCAAAAACTGATTACTACCACTCGAAGATCTGCAACTCTCCGGACTCTCACACGCTCTTCAAAACGTTCTCTGCTCTACTCTGTCCGCCTGCTCCCGCACCTTCATCGGAGTTAACAGCTGCTGATTTTGCATCGTTCTTCGTAAAGAAAACTACCGCCATCAGCAGCCAGTTTTCTACACCACCTGTCAAACCGTCCACATCCCTTATACGTGTGTGCTCCCCGCCTTTTCTCCTCTGTCTGAAGCTGATGTTTCCAAGGTCATTGGTTACAACCACCCTGCCCACTGGATCCCATCTCCTCCAGGCCATCTCTCCAACGGTTGTGCCTGCTCTGACCCACATCATCAACTCTTCGCACACCACTGGGACATTTCCCACAGCGTTCAAAGAGGCCCGCATCACACCGCTACTGAAAAAAACCACCCTCGACCCTACACTGCTAGAAAACTACAGGCCTGTTTCCCTTCTTCCCTTCATTGCCAAAGCTCTGGAGTGAGTTGTGTTCAACCAGCTCTCCATGTCAGTCATCGAAGCCCTGAGACTGGCAAAAGCATCGCTACTCTTTCCCCATTTACATGACATCCCTCGGCACGTTCATTCAGATGCATGGCTTCTCATATCACTGCTATGCGGACGACACACAACTCTACTTCATTTCAACCGGACGATCCGACCGTCGCTGCTCGCATCGCGGCATGTCTGAGTGACATCTCGCTTTAGATGAATATTATCACCTGCAGCTGAACCTTGCTAAAACAGAACTGCTTGTGATCCCAGCCAACCCATAGATTCACCACAACCTTGCCATTCAACTAGGCTCATCGACTATTACACCTTCCAGCACAGCCAGAAACCTGGGGGTGGTAATCGATGATCGGTTTAACCTCAAGTCATGTTGCCAGCACCACCTGGTCCTGTAGATTCATCCTCTACAACATTAGGAAAATTAGACCTTTCCTATCTAAGCACTCTACCTCTACTCTCTATCTAAGTCCTAGTCCAGGCTCTTGTCTTGTCTAAACTGGATTATTGAAATGTGCTTCTGCCAGGACTTCCTGCTTGCAAAATCAAACCTCTCCAGATGATCCAGAATGCGGCGGCAAGACTGGTCTTCAATCACCCGAAGAGAGTGAATGTAACTCCGCTCTTCATCTGGCTCCCTGTTGCCGCCCGCATATAGTTCATAGCTATACTCCTGGCCTACAAGACCACCACCGGGTCTGCACCATTGTATCTCCATTTGCTAATGCAGACCTTTGTTCCTGCCAGATCACTGCGGTCTCCAAAGGAACAACGACTAGTGGTACCATCACAAAAAGGAAAAAAGTCACTCTCCCGTACCTTCTCTGGATCTGTTCCACATTGGTGGAATGATCTACCTGCTGCTACAAGATCAGTAGATTCGGTTACCATCTTTAAAGAACGCATCTCTTCCGTCAACACGTCTCTGATTGATTTAACCTAATTATTTTCCCTTTCTTCTTTTTCAAAAAAAATATACTAACCTCACTATTCTTAGCTTTGAATACTGTGCTAGGCTTTAATGGACTAGTTTTGATGCACTTATATATTTTGTTGCCTATGTTGTTATAATTGCTTCCAATGTTTCCTCATCTGTAAATCGCTTTGGATGAAAGCGTCTGCTAAATGACTTAATGTAAATGTACTGTGTTTGACCCCCCTTTCGCCTTCAGAACTGCCTTAATTATGACATCAAGACTAGATTACTGTAATGCACTATTAGGTGGTTGCCCTGCAGGCCTATTACAAAAACTCCAACTGGTCCAAAATGCGGCAGCTCGAGTTCTTACACGTACAAAAAAGTATGAGCATATTAGCCCGGTTCTGTCAACCTTGCACTGGTTACCTATAAAGCATCGCATAAATTTAAAAATCTTGCTTATTACCTATAAAGCCTTGCATGGTTTAGCTCCTCACTACTTGAGAGAACTTCTTACGTATTATAGTCCATCACGTGCACTACGCTCTCAGGCGTCAGGTCAGTTGGTAATACCTAGAATTTCAAAATCAAGTGCAGGCAGCAGATCCTTTTCTTATCTAGCGCCTAAACTTTGGAACAGTCTTCCCTGCACTGTCCGGGAGGCGGACACACTCTGTCAGTTTAAATCTAGACTAAAGACGCATCTTTTTAATCTTGCATACACTACATTATCATAATATATGTATTTCAAAGATCTAGGCTGCACTAGTTAGATCAACCGGAACCAGGGACACTTCCAATAACAACTGATGCATTTGTTGCATCAAAGAGTGCAGAACAGTACTCTACTCTCAGCCAGTCTTGTCTCATTGTTCCAAGGTTACAAGAGCGGAGCGGGCAGGGCGCAATCCATTCCTAGACTGTTCCTAAATGCTGGACGAAGGAACTGACGTCCCTACAAAACTTCAGCCACTATTAGATTATTAATGATAATTTTAAATCTAATTTTTTTATTTTCGCCTTGTTGTGCAAGCACTGTTGAGCTTGTGCAGAGGCTGCAGTTTTTGCCAGAGGGGAACTGGAATCCCCTGGTTAGGCCTGGTTTCCCTCCGAGGTTTTTTTTCTCCTCCAATGGAGTTTTGGGTTCCTCGCCACCGTTTGCATACTGTTTTGCACTGTTTTGCCTGGCCGGGGGGGCTGCTAAAATGTGTTAGTCTTATTTAATTAACACTGCATATAGGAATTTATTGTGTGTCTGATATTTGACCTGTGTTTTGAATTCCATAACCTTTTATGTTTTACTTATAGTCATTTTTTCTTGTACAGCTGCTTTGTAACAATGAAAATTGTAAAAAGCGCTATATAAATAAAGCTGACTTGACTTGACTTGACTTAATTCTACGTGGCACTGATTCAACAAGGTGCTGAAAGCATTCTTTAGAATTGTTGGCTCATATTGATAGGATAGCATCTTGCAGTTGATGGAGATTATTGTCATGTTCAAAAAACCAATTTGAAATGATTCGAGCTTTGTGACATGGTGCATTATCCTACTGGAAGTAGCCATCAGAGTACATGGTGGTCATAAAGGGATGGACATGGTCAGAAAAGATGCTCATGTAGGGTTAGGGCATGCATTTACACGATGCCCAATGGGCACTAAGGGACCTAAAGTGTGCCAAGAAAACATCCCCCACACCATTACACCACCACCACCAGCCTTCACAGTGGTAACAAGGCATGATGGATCAATGTTCTCATTCTGTTTACGCCAAATTCTGACTTTACCATCTGAATGTCTCAAAAATGTCTGAAATCGAGACTCAGGTAACATATCAGACCAGGCAACATTTTCCAAGTCTTCAACTGTCCAATTTTGGTGAGCTTGTGCAAATTGTATCCTCTTTATCCTATTTGTAGTGGAGATGAGTGGTACCCGGTGGGGTCTTCTGCTGTTGTAGCCCATCCGCCTCAAGGTTGTGCATGTTGTGGCTTCACAAATGCTTTGCTGCACACCTCGGTTGTAGCGAGTGGATATTTCAGTCAAAGTTGCTCTTCTATCAGCTTGAATCAGTCGACCCATTCTCCTCTGACCTCTAGCATCAACAAGGTATTTTCGCCCACAGGACTGCCGTATACTGGATGTTTTTCCCTTTTCACACCATTCTTTGTAAACCCTAGAAATGGTTGTGCATGAAAATCCCAGTAACTGAGCAGATACTCAGACCGGCCCGTCTGGCACCAACCAATATGCCACGCTGAAAATAGCTTAAATCACCTTTCTTTCCCATTCTGATATTCAGTTTGGAGTTCAGGAGATTGTCTTGACCAGGACCACACCCCTAAATGCATTGAAGCAACTGCCATGTGATTGGTTGATTAGATAATTGCATTAATTAGAAATTGAACAGGTGTTCCTAATAATCCTTTAGGTGAGTGTATATACAGTCCAGTAAGCTCTCGCCTCAATTTGCACAGCAATGGTTCAATTGCAATGCTATACAGTTGTCTTGAAATTGGACAACCTTGACTTATCCCTCTTTTTATGTGTATGGGAATACTTAAACCTCCAGCCATTTTAATCATGCATGTTGCTTGAGTATACAGAAGTCTAATTTTAGAAATAAATTTCTCTCCAAAACCAAAAGTTAAGGTTTCAAGCAGAAAAACATGATCAACCCTGTCAAATGCCTTTTCCTGATCCAAAGAAACCAATCCCATATTGAGATCATTATAATGAGCAAAAACATCCCTCATCAAATTAAGATTGTCTGTAATTGATACATTTTTAACACAATATGACTGGTCGTTATGTACAATCTCATGCATTACATTATTTGGTCTGTTGGCTAAAACCTTTGACAAGATTTTATATCTCCCATTTTTGGGAGCACAGACAAAACAGCACATTGACAGCTGGTTGGGAGAATTCCTTTACTGCAACATTTTTGAAAAACTTTAAAATAGTAATTTCCAATGGTAGTCCAAAAAGTATTGTAAAACTCAGATGGTAGACCATCTAATCCAGGACTACTACCTGGTGAAAGTCCCTTAACAGCCAAAGTAACTTCTTCAAAAGAGATGTCATCCTCTAAGCACTTTTTTTCTTCTTCAGATAAAATGTGTAGGTCCTTTAGAAGTTCATTTCGACAATGTTCATCTAAAATTTCAGCAGCGTACAGGTTAGAATAAAATCCAACGGCAAGTCTTCGCATCTCCAGTGGGTCTGATGTAACATGTCCACTTCCTTCAATGAAAACATTTGTTTCTTTTGACCCACAAAAAGGCAGTAGGGGAATCCATATCCTTCAAAGATAAATAGCGGCTTCTTATCAGGGTTCCTTTAACTCTTTCGTTTAAAATTGAGCTCAGGTGATTTTACTTCTCACTCCAAGTATCTTTTAAATTAGCAGCATCATTTACAGTCATATTCATTTCAATGTTGGTAATCTCTGTTTCCAGCCACTTTAAAGTATTTTTTAAATGTACAGAGTAGTGAGCAGCATATTTCTGAGAGAAATCTCTTATGTGTGCTTTACCCACCACTGAACAATACTTTCAAAATGACTCTGTTCTGCTCTCCATGTCTCCCAAAAAGACTTCAAGGCATCACAAAAGAATGTATCAGTCACGCCAGGCACGGACGGATGAACACACCACAGGAGTACAGGATCCTAGTAGTCTCCGAGGCAAACAGATTGGGATGCATCTGAAAGTAAAGCTCACATTGTAGGCATAATCCGTTGCACTCCTCCACAGACCCAGAGAAACGCTGAGGAATGGCCATGGAACTAGGTACGTGGGACCCAGGGGGCTTGACGTGAGCATGTACGAAGTATCTCGACCAGGTGGACAAGAGGGATCCGTGGGTGTGGTAGGAGTTGTCGGTGAAGAGGGGCAGGCGGACTCCTGTGGTGCAGACATTGTGAATTGTTTGGTTTGGTGTACTGTCACGCCAGGCACCGATGGATGAACACACCACAGGAGTACAGGATGAGAAAATTGGGATTTAATTAGAGGAATAACCAAGGAACAAAAAGATCCCCGGAAAGTATACCAAAAATAAAGAATGTTTCTCCAAAACAGGTAAGTAACCAAAATCCATAACAGGTAAGTTTTCTCAAAAATAGGAAACGTATGAACTCCACAATCTGGTATATTCCTATAAAAACGGGTAACAATTAAATTCCACAACAAGTCAAGTCAAGTCAGCTTTATTTATATAGCGCTTTTTACAATTTTCATTGTTACAAAGCAGCTGTACAAGAAAACATTGACAATAAGTAAAACTGTGGTGAGGAAGGCGGGCCGAGAGCCGTGACGCAGGGCGTGAGTGATAAGTGCAACTAGCTGTGCGCGCACCGGTCCCGCATCTCGGACATTGTGTTAAGTTTGTGTTTGTTTTATGGCCGGCAGTCGACCGTGAGGTGGCTGCCGGTCTTTACTTCCGTGTTAGTTTATTTGATTTAATTAAAGTTTTATTGTTCAAACGTCCGCCGGTTCCCACCTCCTTCCTTCCCTTCTATGGATCTTTATTACAAAAACATAAAAGCAAAACACAGGTCAAATATCAGACACACAATAAATTCCTATATGCAGTGTTAATTAAATAAGACTATCAAATTCTTGCAGCCCCCCGGCCAGGCAAACAGTGCAAAACAGTATGCAAACGGTGGCGAGGAACCCAAAACTCCATTGGAGGAGAACAAAAACCTCATAAGGAAACAAGGCCTAACCAGGGGATTCCAGATCCCCTCTGGCAAAAACTGCAGCCTCTGCACAAGCTCGACATTGCGTGCACAACAAGGCAAAATAAAAAAGTTAGATAAAATTATCATTAATAATCTAATAGCTGAAGTTTTGTAGAGTCGCCACGTCCTTCGTCCAGCTTTATCATCACGGCATTTGTCAGGTCTGGGTATGGATTGCGCCCTGCCCGCTCCCGTAACCTTGGACTGCATCGTGCCCACTCTAGTAACCTTGGAACAATGAGACAAGACTGGCTGAGAGTAGAGTACTGTTCTGCACTCTTTGATGCAACAAATGCATCGGTGGTTATTGGAAGTGTTCCGGTTGATCTAACTAGTGCAGCCTAAACCTTTGAAATATATATATTATGATAATGTAGTGTATGCAAGATTAAAAAGATGCATCTTTAGTCTAGATTTAAACTGACAGAGTGTTTCTGCCTCCCGGACAGTGCAGGGAAGACTGTTCCAAAGTTTAGGCGCTAGATAGGAAAAGGATCTGCCGCCTGCACTTGATTTTGAAATTCTAGGTATTACCAACTGACCTGACGCCTGAGAGCGTAGTGCACATGATGGACTGTAATACGTGAGAAGTTCACTCAAGTGGAGCTAAACCATGCAAGGCTTTATAGGTAATAAGCAAGATTTTAAAGTTTATGCGATGCTTTATAGGTAACCAGTGCAAGGTTGACAGAACCGGGCTAATATGCTCATACTTTTTTGTACGTGTAAGAACTCGAGCTGCCGCATTTTTGACCTGTTGGAGTTTTTGTAATAGGCCTGCAGGGCAAACACCTAATAGTGCATTACAGTAATCTAGTCTTGATGTCATAAAGGCATGTATAAGCTTCTCCGCATCTGATGATGACAGCATATGACGTAATTTAGATATATTTTTAAGATGGAAAAACGCCATTTTACAGGTGTTGGCGACCTGGTTCTCAAATGACAGAGTACTATCGAATATAAAGCCAAGATTCTTAGCTGAAGATGAGGGTTTTATGGAAGATCCATCAATAGTTAAGCAGTATTCTTGGTTGTTACGTAGGGCGGTTTTCGGTCCGATAAGTAACACTTCAGTTTTGTCCGAGTTCAGTAATAAAAAATTGCTACTCATCCACTTTTTTATATCGACTATGCATTCCACTATTCGATGGAATTGCTGTTTCATGAGGCTTCGAGGAAATATAAAATTGCGTATCATCAGCATAACAGTGAAAGCTTACTCCGTTTCGCTTTATTATATCTCCTAGAGGTAGCATGTTTAATGCTAAGAGCATAGGCCCTAAGACTGAGCCCTGTGGTACACCGTACTGGACTTGCGATTTGCATGATACCTCATTGTTTATTGCTACATATTGAAAACGGTCACATAAATAAGATCTAAGCAATTTCAAAGCTAGTTCCTTGATACCGACATAGACTCGAAAATTATGTAGGAGCGTGCTGTGGTCAATGGTGTCTAATGCAGCACTAAGATCTAGCAGCACCAATAAGGAGATACAACCTCGGTCAGACGCCATAAGCAGATCATTTGTAACTCTAATCAGAGCAGTCTCTGTGTTGTGACGTGCTCTAAATCCAGACTGGAAATCTTCATTAATCTCATTCCTTTGGAGGAAAGAACATATTTGAGTTGAGACTACTTTTTCCAGAACTTTGGATAAGAAAGGTAGATTTCATCGTGATCTATAGTAGAAAATAAACGTAATTTCTCCTTACAGGCGCTGTAGTTAGTCGTTTGTTCAGCGGGTTTCACTTCTGGTTGCATAGTTATAATTTTTTCTTGAATATTTTGGATTTTATTAGTGAAAAAGTTCATAAATTAATCACTGCTATGATGCTATACAGAATCAATAGTCGCTGACGAATTATGTTTGGTTAATTTAGCCACTGTATCAAATAAAAACCTAGGGTTATGCTGGCTTTCTTCTATTAGTGATGAAAGGTAGGCGGATCTAGACATTTTTCGTGCTTTCCTGTATTTTCGAATACTATCCTTCCAGGCAGTACGGAATACCTCTAATTTAGTTTTCTTAAAGTTGCGCTCCATTTTTCGTGCCGCTTTCTTTAGAGCCTGAGTGAGTTCATTATTCCACGGTGTCGGTCTGTCATTTTGAATCTTCTTTAAGCGCAGAGGAGCAACTATGTCTAGTGTTTCCGAGAAGGTGGCATTAATATTTTCAATGGTAAAGTCAAGATCTTCAACGTTATTACTCATGCTAGAGATTTGAGACAATTCAGGCAAATTATCAAGAAACGCACCTTTTGTAGTCGAAGTTATTGTTCTACAATATTTGTATTATACCGTAAGACAAAATTAAATCTAAAGTATGATTACGAAGGTGAGTAGGTCCTGACACATGTTGACTAACGCCCATGGAGTTAAGAGTGCCTTTAAAAGCCATTCCTAAAGCATCTGTATCATTATCTACATGAATGTTAAAGTCACCAACAACAAGGACTCTGTCTGCAGCCAGTACTAGTTCTGATAAGAACCCACCAAATTCTTTAATAAAATCTGTGTGGTGCCCTGGAGGCCTATATACAATAGCCAGAATACATTTTGAAGATGTTTTGTCCTTAGTATTAGGTATTGATGCATCAAGTTATTGCAAGATGTTACTTTCTGTGAATATTTTGAAGCTTTTTGGAATCAATAGAAGACTTAAAGGGATGATTTTATAAATTTGAAACAACGGTGGGAAGTTGGAAAAGCTCACATTAGAATATGCTGCCAACAATATTCTGTATTTTCAACTACTACAGAAAGAGAAACCATTGAAGCCATTGAAAGAGACATAAACTCTATCGAGACTGAAATTATAAGAAGACCTGATTCAAAGCTGTTTCTTTTTTGCTTTAAAGTATTCATCAGCAAAGTTATTATATGAATGAAAAGGTAAAAGCAGCATTGGTGAGGTCACGTTTTGTATCAGTCGCTGAATTGGATGCTTCAAGCACTTACTTTTTTAATTTGGAAAAATCATTCGCACATCATAAACAGATGACATGTCTGTGTCTTCCTAATGGGAATATAACAAACGATGTTACAGAGATGCGTCGCCATGATGTGGAACTTTATTCTTGTTTTTATAAATTTGAACAATGCGCCTCCAATTGTGCTATAGAACTCTGTCAAGATCTACATTAAATAATTCACCAACACCAAACATATTGCATTCCAGGCAGATCAATAATAGCTAATCTTTTTTTGGTCAGAGCTATTTTGGATGTCTGTAAAATTCTGTATCAAAGTCGGATTATTAGCCCTAGACCAAGAAAAAGCTTTTGATCGTGTTGATCATAATTATCTTTTTGATCTTTTGGCCACATTTGTGACCCTGGATCACAAAACCAGTCTTAAGTAGCACGGGAACATTTTTAGTAAAAGCCAAAAATACATTGTGTGGGCCAAAATTATAGATTTTTCTTTTATGCCAAAAATCATTAGGATATTAAGTAAAGATCATTTTCCATAAAGATATTTGGTCATTTTCAACCCAAAATATATAAAAAATATTTTTGTGAGTGGATGGCCTGCTACAGTGCCTCGGATTAACAACTTCAAAGGTGATTTTCTCAATATTTCGATTTTTTTGCTCCCTTTACTTCCAGAGTTCTACACTCTTGTATCTCCACCAGATATTGTCCCATCTTAACAACCCATATATCAATAAAAAGCTTAACTATTCAGCTTTCAGTTGATGTAAAAATCTCAATTTCAAAAAATTGACCCATTCGTTGTCCAGGGTCACATTTGGTTTTGGTGAAAAATGTGTTAAATGGATACAGTTTTTATATTCTGGGGCCTCTTGCATGGTCAAGGTAGGGGGTGGTCTGAGTCGTCCTATAGCAGTTTTGTCACGAATATGGTAGGAAGAACCCAAGCGCAGGCAGCGGATGCAAGGGGTAACACCAGGACTTTAATATATATAAAACAGAAAACAGCTGGAAGGCCGGCTGGGCAGGACTTGACACCGGCTGGAAAGCCGGCCGGACCGGACTCGGGACCACCGGACTCTGAGCATCCCTCCGTTGCCTCTTCTTCTTCAGCCGATGTTGGACTTTTCATTCAGTCCTGCATGTTCAAAAATTTGAGGTATTGAAGAGACAATTTTTCACAAAAATAAGTGAAGTTTTTTATCAGATTTAAAAATACAACAGCTGCTGGGTGGGTACCTCCGACGCAAAGTCTTACACAAAGAACCTACGTCTCACAAAGGACAGACACAGAAAAACAATTTTACAGCCTATTTATAATATTTATGGTATCTTTTCTTAGCCGGGGGGTTGGGGAAGCCTGGGAACACGTCCAATCCGCTTTCTCTCCTTTGTTCTGCTCACCCAACTAGCTCACACTGCTTTTCCCGACCATCTGTGGAGCATCACACGAAACCCCACACCTCACCAAATTCCGACGAGCTCTGCGTAATCTGATTTTTACACACACATATTATTGTGGTACAGAAAGTTCACTCCAAATCAGCAATGTAAAAACACGTTTAAACCACAATAAAAATCACAATAAAAATCCTTCACCGAGCCACCCGCCTGGTGGCCGTCTGCAGGAACGACGAGAATGGGACGGGCGGCTCGGGATAGGAGGCCTCAGACGAGGACTCCTAGGATTCCCGTCTCCCTCGCTTGCTAGTGAGACTGGGTGGTTGTGGAGAGACTGCAGAGGTTGGAGAGTGGTGCGTGGCAATGCCCACAACCCCGATCTGCGAAGACGCCCTGTCCTGCGATGTCCAGGAACCTCTCCACATACTCATCCACAGTCTCACTTCCCTGGCGAAGGCTGCAGAGGCGGCGGGCCAGGCTAGACCGGCCAGTGTCCATGCTGCCGCTGGGTTCTGTTGGGGCTCGTTCGTTCTGTCACGAATATGGTAGGAAGAACCCAGGTGCAGGCAGCGGATGCAAGGGGTAACACCAGGACTTTAATATATATATAAAACAGAAAACAAAAACCCACGAGGGGGTAACAAAACAGAGTACACGATAACTTAACACACTCAACAAGAACTCAGATATAAAACACCAAGACTAAAACTAACACTCACAAAGACTAGGATATATTTAACAGTATCTCTCTGGATAAGAGCACTTAGAACAATGGACAAGGCTTCTATGACAAGGTAACAAGTACAGGCAAGGAAACATGTACAACGAACGAGCACAAGACAATAGACAAGAGGGCATTATATAGGGAGACTAACAAAAGATCTAACTATGGGCAGGTGTGGGTAATGAGACACAGGAGGAAAGCTATACTAGGAACGAGAGGTGCGGGGCCAAATGGTTTCCAGTAATTTAGTTGCTTGTGGCACAGGCTCACTGTGTTACAGCCACCAGCTGGACTGATTAAAGAGATTCAAAGCAAATTAGTGAAATTTTTTGTTTAGGACTACATTGGGTTCGCTCATCTGTCCCGTTTTTGCCAGTTCAAGAAGCAGGGCAAGGTCAAGTGGACATCAAATCTAGACTTATGGCATTTTGCCTACAAGCTGCTCAGAGATTGTTGCATAACAAGGAGATTGCTTGGTTCAACACTGCAGTTGTTCTGCTGAGAAAGACAGGCAACATGGGACTTGACAAACATCTGTTGCTGATGGACTTTAACAGACTTGACATCTTTTTATAGATCTGTGATGGAAGCTTGGAAAGTCTTTTCTGTGTCGAGACCATCTTAAGCATGTGCTGGGTCTTGGCTATTTGAATAACCACTGTTTTTAACTTCCCTTTGCGCTCTAGGCTTTTGTGTTCTGCAAGTTTGTCACTACAGCTGATAGCTGCAGGATGTGTGAAACTGGGCAATGTCATAGGCAATAATTTGAAAGTCTTGAGTGAAATAATAATAATAATTTTAGAAAATGACGCTGATTTGGACCTCACGTTTAAATACCGGATTAATGATTTTGATTATGTTGTCTATGCAATGGACGCTGCTGAAAGCGAACTTCAGAGAGATATAGAAAACGACAGTGATTCGGAATCTAGCATCACCCTTTCGCAGTGTGAAGGGTCAATTCATGGTTATGATTTGGAAGACATCAAACCGTTTCTCAAAAAAAAGAGGAGTTTGAGTAATTGAATACTTTCCTGATCTTAAACAATTAGTTGAGAAAACATGGGGTCTGATGACTGAAGGATTGTTTACCAATAAGGAAGTTTTTCGGTTGAAGAAATTAGTGAGTAGAGAGCTCTGGTTTTTTTTGCTCCCTTTCCTATTTATTATGGGTGAAGTTAGTGTTGCATCGGTAAACATAAATGGTGCAAGAGACATGAGAAAAAGAGCAATATTATATGAGGTGTTCAAGCAAACGAATATGTAATATTTCTTCAGGAAACTCATAGTTATTTAAATAATGCTGTTGAGTGGACGAGAGAACACTTCTGTAAGTGGAGGAGATGCAGTTTTATTTTTAAAAAGTTTTACACCAGTTTCTTACGAAATTTTAAAAGGTAGACTTTTGAAGGTTAAAGCTTTATTTTAATATCATGTCCTTGTTTTTATTTGTGTCTATGCTCCTACTTCAGGAGTTGAAAGAATGTTGTTTTTGAATAACCTTTATTTAATTTTGCTGAATTTTAGTAGTGAAGAGTTTTTATTTATAGGAGGAGACTTTAATTGTACTGAACAAAATCTTAATAGAAATCATATGGAGCCCCATGAACCCTACCCGTAAGAGACTTATCCAAGTTATCAAAACGCATGAACTGAGTGATATGTGGAGGTATTTTAATGGCAACACACTTGGTCTCATGCTGGTGACAATGTTTTGTCTTTAGCGAGATTAGACAGGTTTTATACTTTTAAACATCAATGTGTATTTTTAGTAAGTGTTTTATTGTTCCTGTAAATGTTTCTGATCACAGTATGGTGTGTTGTTATTTTATTTAGAATTCCATCAAACCAAAGAGTGCCTATTGGCATTTAAAAACCTCTTTGTTGTGTGATAAACATTTTGGAGACACATTTTCATTTGTTTGGAAAACTTTTAAAGCCACAAAGGATTCCTTCAAATAGTTGAAACAGTGGTTGGATTTTGGAAAAGTACAAATTAAACAGCTTTGTCAACAGCACACTCGAAATATCACTGTACAGATGTCAAGAGATATGAAAATTTTGGAGGCATCAATAGTAAAGCTTCAGGAATAAGTTGATTTAACTGGGAAGAATAGCTGTTTGGAAGCTCGGTCATTGAAAAAGACCCAACTTAGTGATCTTGTGGGTGGTAATGCACAAGGATATTTGATCCGGTCCCGTTTTTTAAAGTTTGATCAAATGGATTCTCCAACTACATTTTTCTTTAACTTGGAAAATAAGGCTGGACAGAAAAAACGAATTCATGCATGACCTTCTGAATCTGGCACGTTATTGACCTAACCTATTGATATTAGAAGGGGAGCTTGTTTGTTTTTTTATAAACTGTACACGTGTGATTGTAACGAAGAACCTGTTACTGACAATGTTTCTTTTGAAAACTTGTCAAGGGTGTCTGAAGAAGGCAACTCGAAACTCTACAAGGCCTTGAGCCTAGAGGAGTTGCACAATGCCCTGAAGGGTATGAAGTCGGGGAAGGCTCCAGGCATCGACGGTCTCCCAGTAGACTTATATAAGTCGTTTTGGTGAGTGTTGGGGGAGGATCTGCTTGCAGTGCTTAACGAAAGCTTTGCTGAAGGGCGGCTGACGTTGAGCTGCCTTAGAGCAGTTCTTACACTCCACCCAAAAAAGGGAGACTTGACAGACAAAACAAATTGACGCCCTGTGTCCCTACTGTGCACGGACTACAAAATGCTCTCCAAAACATTGGCAGACAGACTAAAAGAGGTAATGGAAAAAATTATTCACCCGGACCAGAGTTATTGCGTACTTAATAGGTCTATATTTAATAATATTTCTCTATTGCAAGATTTTATTGATGTTTCAAAGTTATTCAATTTGTATTGTGCTCTGATTTCTCTAGATCAAGAGAAAGCATTTGATCTGGTCGAACATAATTACCTGTGGAAAACTTTAAAGCATTTGGCTTCAGCCAAGAGCAAGATCAAAGTCCTGTACACTGATGTTGAGAGTCTGCTGAAAGTAAACAGTGGCTTGTGTACTCCTTTAAAGGCTGGCAAGAGGTTTCAGACAAGGGTGTCCTTTGTCTGGAATGCTTTATTCGATAGCAATAGAGCCTCGTTATTGTAATGGTCAATAATCAAAGTGATATAGAGATTAAATTAAAATTAATTGAGGATTTTAAAGTTTTACATGCCACTAAAGTGAATTGGAACAAAAGTGGCCTCACAACCCCAGCCGGCTGAGGCGCTTTCCGTGCCAGATGACTTGCCCGAGGGGAGACCGGGGCTGGTTACCTCAAATGACAGCCTAAAGGCTGCTGAGGAGCCGGCCGGGCAGAGACATATGCCTGCTGTCCCGTCTGCAAAGGTGAGCCGAGTGCTCTTGCAGCCTGTGCTCGAGACTGATTCAAAACTGAAAACTGATATCGAAACCACCGATGACTTATTAAAACAAAGTCAAGAGGATATCTTATCTTAGGAGCTAATGGATTTAGAGTCACAAAATTAAGATTTAGACAATGAATATCAGGATATTGAGACCACTGACAATGACGCGATGGATTCGGAATTGGCTTCTGGAGGTAAGATCATATATTACTCCGTACAGCAAATTAATACATTTCTTGAAGCTACGAAAGGGCATCGCAAACCTAAAATACAGTCACATTTTCCCAAATTAAAACTGTTTCTTGCGTCCTTTACTTTGGCTATGAAAAAGGCCACGTATGACGAGCTTGACAAACCCAAACAGTACCGTGTTAGAAGCTCTTTGAATTTACATGGTTAAAAAATATTTTCGGTATGTTTATTTCAGGCGTACTTCTGTGTATTGCCACTACTGAGTATTTATTTCATTTAATTTTTAATGGCACTGTTGAGACTTGACTCTTTTAACATCAATGGGTGTCGTGATGCAGTTAAACGGACCAGTCTTTTTGATTATGTAATGCTAAAGAGCATTAGTGTAGTTTTTCTAACATCACATTGATGTTAATAATCAGATACAGTTTTTATGAGGATCTTTATCGGGCTGAACCTTGTAACAAAGAAGATGGCTGACCTGCTCCTTCAGGATTTACCTTTAGCTTTTAAAAGTGGAGAAATCTAAGCTTGATAAACTGTTGACTTTTGATGAGGTATCTTTAGTTGCTCCAGAACGGTCATCTGGTAAAGCTCCGGGTTTGGATGGACTAAATGCAAGAGCACATCTACTTAGCATTATTAACTCATCTCTGACATTAGGACATGTGCCTAAAGCATATAAGGTGGCTGTTATAAGGCCCCTTGTCAAAAAAACCCATCTGGATCCTGGAGAACTGGTTCACTACAGACCTATTTCGAATCTACCTTTCTTACCTAAAGTTCTGGAAAAAGTAGTCTCAACTCAAATATGTTCCTTCCTCCAAAGGAATGAGATTAATGAAGATTTCCATCTTCAATTCAAACAATGAATTGTCTGGATTTAGAGCACATCACAGTACAGAGACTGCTCTGATTAGAGTTACAAATGATCTGCTTATGGCGTCTGACCGAGGTTGTATCTCCTTATTGGTGCTGCTAGATCTTAGTGCTGCATTCGACACCATCGACCACAGCATGCTCCTACATAGACTTGAAAATGATGTCGGTATTAAGGAAATAGCTTTGAAATGGCTTAGAACTTATTTATGCGACCGTTTCCAATATGTAAAAATAAACAATGAGGTATCACGCAAATCGCAAGTCCAGTACGGTGTACCACAGGGCTCAGTACTAGGGCCTATGCTCTTCGCATTATACATGTTACCCCTAGGAGATATAATAAAGCGACACGGAATAAGCTTTCACTGCTATGCTGATGATACGCAACTTTATATTTCCTCGAAGCCTCACGAAACACAGCAATTCCATCGAATAGTGGAATGCATAGTCGATATAAAAAAGTGGATGAGTAGCAATTTTTTATTACTGAACTCGGACAAAACTGAAGTGCTACTTATCGGACCGAAAACCGCCCTACGTAACAACCAAGAATACTGCTTAACTATTGATGGATGTTCCATAAAACCCTCATCTTCAGCTAAGAATCTTGGCTTTATATTCGATAGTACTCTGTCATTTGAGAACCAGGTCGCCAACACCTGTAAGATTGCGTTTTTCCATCTTAAAAATATATCTAAATTACGTCATATGCTGTCATCATCAGATGTGGAGAAGCTTATACATGCCTTTATGACATCAAGACTAGATTACTGTAATGCACTATTAGGTGGTTGCCCTGCAGGCCTATTACAAAAACTCCAACTGGTCCAAAATGCGGCAGCTCGAGTTCTTACACGTACAAAAAAGTATGAGCATATTAGCCCGGTTCTGTCAACCTTGCACTGGTTACCTATAAAGCATCGCATAAATTTTAAAATCTTGCTTATTACCTATAAAGCCTAGCATGGTTTAGCTCCTCACTACTTGAGAGAACTTCTTACGTATTATAGTCCATCACGTGCACTACGCTCTCAGGCGTCAGGTCAGTTGGTAATACCTAGAATTTCAAAATCAAGTGCAGGCGGCAGATCCTTTTCTTATCTAGCGCCTAAACTTTGGAACAGTCTTCCCTGCAATGTCCGGGAGGCGGACACACTCTGTCAGTTTAAATCTAGACTAAAGACGCATCTTTTTAATCTTGCATACACTACATGATCATAATACATGTATTTCAAAGATCTAGGCTGCACTAGTTAGATCAACCGGAACCAGGGACACTTCCAATAACAACTGATGTATTTGTTGCATCAAAGAGTGCAGAACAGTACTCTAGTCTCAGCCAGTCTTGTCTCATTGTTCCAAGGTTACAAGAGCGGAGCGGGCAGGGCGCAATCCATTCCTAGACCTGACAAATGCTGGACGAAGGAAGTGACGTCCCTACAAAACTTCAGCCACTATTGGATTATTAATGATAATTTTAAATCTAACTTTTTTATTTTTGCCTTGTTGTGCAAGCACTGTTGAGCTTGTGCAGAGGCTGCAGTTTTTGCCAGAGGGGAACTGGAATCCCCTGGTTAGGCCTGGTTTCCCTCCGAGGTTTTTTTTCTCCTCCAATGGAGTTTTGGGTTCCTCGCCACCGTTTGCATACTGTTTTGCACTGTTTTGCCTGGCCGGGGGGGCTGCTAGAATTTGGTAGTCTTATTTAATTAACACTGCATATAGGAATTTATTGTGTGTCTGATATTTGACCTGTGTTTTGAATTCCATAACCTTTTATGTTTTACTTAGTCATTTTTTCTTGTACAGCTGCTTTGTAACAATGAAAATTGTAAAAAGCGCTATATAAATAAAGCTGACTTGACTTGACTTGACATAAGCTCGACATTGGTTTTGTTTCCTTGGACCAAGAGAAGGCCTTTGATCGGGTTGATCATGACTTCCTTTTTAAGTGTCTTAAAGCGTTTGGTTTTGGTCCATCTTTTGGTTGTCAAACTGCTGTACACATATATTAATAGCATATAAAAAATTTATGACTCCCTTACGAGACAATTTTAAGTAAGTAAAGGAATACGACAAACGGGTGTGGTCTCTCAGGCATTTTGTATGGTGTTGCTATTGAACCACTATTGGTAGCTCTAAGAAACAAGCAAGTCACCTTTATTTATATAGCGCTTTTTACAATTTTCATTGTTACAAAGCAGCTGTACAAGAAAACATTGACTATAAGCAAAACATAAAAAGTTATGGAAGTCAAAACACAGGTCAAATATCAGACACACAATAAATTCCTATATACAGTGTTAATTAAATAAGACTAAAATTCACAGTTGGTGTATCAACTGTGTGCCCGTTCATCTCAGATTCAGTGACTTTGAGACTTAGTGGCTACGCTGATGATGTCACTGTCATTATCAGATCAGCTGAGGATGTTATGAGGATGTTATAAACTTGAGAGATTCTCTTGAGGTCTACCAGAAAGCCTCCTTCTCTCGGATAAACTGGCAAAAGAGTGCTTCTTTCTTGCTGGGTGAAGGTTGAGGTCCTCCTGTACGTCCTCAGCACTGCTCCTAGTGTTTAGAGGGGTTCAAAGTGTTGGGAGTTTTTCTTGGGATGGATCATTATAATCAGAAGAACTCGGAGGGTATTGTCTAAAAAGTGTCCAGACGTTTGCAGAGATGGAGATGGATTCTGTCTCAGCTATCATACAGGGAAAGGGTGCTTGTGGTTAATAACCTAGCAGCCTCTATGTTGTGGCATCGCTTAAATCAGAGAAAAAAATCCTCAGAGGGAAACCAGGCCTAACTAGGGGATTCCAGTTCCCCTCTGGCAAAAGCTGCAGCTTTTTTCTTCCACAACAAGGCAAAATAAAAAAAAAATTGATTTAAGATAATCATTAATAATTTTGTAGTCACCGCGTCCTTTGTCCAGCTCTATCATCACAGCATTTGTCAGGTCTGGGCATGGACCTTGGAACAATGAGACAAGACTGGCTGAGAGTAGAGTACTGTTCTGCACTCTTTGATGCCAAAAATGCATCAGTTGTTCTTGGAAGTGTTCCTGGTTCCGGCTGATTTAACTAGTGCAGTCTAAACCTTCGGAATATATATATATATATATTATGATAGTGTAGTGTATGCAAGATTAAAAAGATGCGTCCTTTAGTTTAGATTTAAACTGTGTGTCTGCCTCCCGGACAGTGCAGGGAAGACTGTTCCAAAGTTTAGGTGCTAAATAGGTAAAGGATCTGCCGCCTGCTCTTGATTTTGAAATCATAGGTATTAGCAACTGACCGGATGCCTGAGAGTGTAGTTCACGTGAAGGACTGTAATACAAGAGAAGTTCACTTAAGTAGTGAGGAGCTAAACCATGCAGGGCTTTATAGGCAATAAGCAAGATTTTAAAGTTAATGCGATATAGGTAACCAGTGCAAGGTTACATTTACATTTAGTCATTTAGCAGACACTTTTATCCAAAGCGACTGTGGCGAGTCACCCCTGGCGCAATCAGCGTTGCATTGGCAACCAAGGGAGGAAACGAGGCACAGCTGTCGGTCGTTAGACAATCATCTAGACCAGCATAAGAGCCGGTTTCACAGACAACACAGAGAGCTATAACTCCATGGCAATAGCTTGTCTAACGATACTTTCTCCTGTTGTTGTAACCAGGTTCAGACTGCTGACGACCCCTAGAGGCTGCGTACCCACGCCTCCCGCAGCCATACCACACACGGAACTGGAAATTTTTTCAGTGGACCTTTGATGAACAAGCCCCGGTTAGGGCGCAGGCCGCCCAGCTATCTCGGATCGCCCATCTATGGCTGCTTGCCGGGGAACCTACAGCCTTACAAGTGGCAGAGAAGGTGCCACTCCCGACAGCCACCTCGAAGTTCCTGGTGTCTTGGTGCGGACCGTGTACCATAGTGGAAAGGGTAGGGCCGGTCAACTACCGCGTCCGTCAACCGGGACGCCGACAGGAAGAGAAGCTGTACCATGTAAAAGAGGTGGATAGTGGCGCCAGCCCAGATGGCCGCTTTCGCAGCAACAGAGCTGCCAGAGATTCCCATGGGAGAGCTCTTGTCGGCCATTCAGAAGACAAGAGATGTGGTGAGTCCGACACTACCTCTATCTATATTGTTTTCATCACCTGTTAATAAATGCAGAAAGCAGAAAGAGTTGTGCGTGTCGTTTCTATACTCGTGACAGCGACTTACACAGAGTTCGAGGAGCAATAAGCGATATGTCATAAAAGCGCAATAGTACATTAGGTTCTAAAACAAAGTTACTAGTTTCAACTAAAGCTAGACCACTACCTGTTGAGAGAAGAAGTTTTTTTTTTCATTTGTCTGTCAAGTATTCGCCGAAGAGGTGTGTTTTAAGTAGTTTTTTGAAGGTTGTGAGAGATGTGGTTACCGAGTTGTGAAGGAGAATGAGCAAGAAAGGGATTTAGTGCCCTTTTGAGAAGGTATTACAAGGCGCTGCTCGTTTGCTGAATGCAGGGTTCTTGATGGGGTGTAGGAGTGTAGTAGGGTGTGAAAGTATGCCGTCGCAGATCCAGTTCAGTGACTTGAATCTGATCAGGTCTTCAACTGGTAGCCAGTGGAGAGAGATGAACAGGGGTGTCGCATGAGCCCTTTTGGGCTGTTGAAATACTCGAGCTGCCGCATTTTGGACCAGTTGGAGTTTTTGTAATAGGCCTGCAGGACAACCACCTAATAGGGCATTACAGTAATCTTGTCTTGATGTCATAAAGGCATGAATTAGCTTCTCTGCATCTGATGGTGACAGCATATGACGTAGTTTAGATATATTTTTAAGATGGAAAAACACAATTTTACAGGTGTTGGCGACCTGGTTCTCGAATGACAGAGTACTATCGAATATAAAGCCAATATTCTTAGCTGAAGATGAGGGTTTTATGGAACATCCATCAATAGTTAAACAGTATTCTTGGTTGTTACGTAGGGCGGTTTTCGGTCCAATAAGTAACACTTCAGTTTTGTCCGAGTTCAGCAATAAAAAATTGCTACTCATCCACTTTTTTATATCGACTATGCATTCCACTATTCGATGGAATTGCTGTGTTTCATGAGGCTTCGAGGAAATATAAAGTTGTGTATCATCAGCATAACAGTGAAAGCTAACTCGTTGTGCCTTTATTATATATCCTAGAGGTAGCATGTATAATGGGAAGAGCTTAGGCCCTAAGACTGAGCCCTGTGGTACACCGTACTGGACTTGCGATTTGCATGATACCTCATTGTTTATTGCTACATATTGAAAACGGTCGCATAAATAAGATCTAAGCCATTTCAAAGCTATTTCCTTAATACCGACATCATTTTCAAGTCTATGTAGGAGCATGCTGTGGTCAATGGTGTCAAATGCAGCACTAAGATCTAGCAGCACCAATAAGGAGATACAACCTCGGTCGGACGCCATAAGCAGATCATTTGTAACTCTAAATAGAGCAGTCTCTGTACTGTGATGTGCTCTAAATCCAGACTGGAAATCTTCATTAATCTCATTCCTTTGGAGGAAGGAACATATTTGAGTTGAGACTACTTTTTCCAGAACTTTAGATAAGAAAGGTAGATTCGAAATAGATCTGTAGTTAACTAGTTCTGCAGGGTCCAGATGGGTTTTTTGACAAGGGGCCTTATAACAGCCACCTTATATGCTTTAGGCACATGTCCTAATGTCAGAGATGAGTTAATAATGCTAAGTAGAGGATCTATAATTTCTGGGAGCATCTCTTTCAGTAGATTTGTAGGTATAGGGTCTAGCATGCATGTAGTTGATTTAGATGATCTAATGAATTTAGATTGTTCTAATGGTAGAAAATAAGCGCAATTTCTCCTTAGGGGTGCTGTAGTTAGTCGTTTGTTCAGTGGGTTTCACTTCTGGTTGCATAGTTATACATTTTTCTCTAATATCTTGGATTTTATTTGTGAAATAGTTCATAAATTCATCACTAGAAGTCTCTGACGATTTATTTTTGGTTAATTTAGCCACTGTATTCATTCATTCATTTTCTACCGCTTATCCGGGGCCGGGTCGCGGGGGCAGCAGTCTAAGCAGAGATGCCCAGACATCCCTCACCCTAGACACTTCCTCCAGCTCTTCCGGGGGGACACCGAGGCGTTCCCAGGCCAGTCGGGAGACATAGTCCCACCAGCGTGTCCTAGGTCTTCCCCGGGGTCTCCTCCCGGTCGGACGGGCCCGGAGCACCTTCCGGGGAAGGCGTCCAGTAGGCATCCGTAACAGATGCCCAAGCCACCTCAGCTGACCCCTCTCGATGTGGAGGAGCAGCGGCTCTACTCCGAGCTCCTCCCGGGTGACCGAGCTTCTCACCCTATCTCTAAGGGATCGCCCAGCCACCCTGCGGAGGAAGCTCATTTCAGCCGCCTGTATCCGGGATCTTGTCCTTTCTGTGACCATAGGTGAGAGTAGGAACGTAGATTGACTGGTAAATTGAGAGCTTCGCCTTGCGGCTCAGCTCTTTCTTCACCACGACGGACCGGTACATCGACCGCATTACTAAAGAAGCTGCATCGATCCGTCTGTCAATCTCCCGTTCCATCCTTCCCTCACTCGTGAACAAGACCCCGAGATACTTAAACTCCTCCACTTGAGGAAGGAACTCTCCACCAACCTGAAGTGGGCAAGCCACCCTTTTCCGACTGAGGACCATGGCCTCGGATTTGGAGGTACTGATTTTCATTCCAGCCGCTTCACACTCTGCTTCACACCAAGTGCATGCTGAAGGTCCTGGTTTGAAGGGGCCAACACGACAACATCATCCGCAAATAGCAGAGACGAGATCGTGTGGTCCCCAAACCTGACACCCTCCGGCCCCTGGCTGCGCCTAGAAATTCTGTCCATAAAAATTACGAACAGAACCGGTGACAAAGGGCAGCCCTGCCGGAGTCCGACATGCACTGGGAACAAGTCCGACTTACTGCCGGCAATGCGAACCAAGCTCCTGCTTCGGCCGTACAGGGACCTGACAGCCCTTAGTAAAGGACCACAAACCCCATACTCCCGAAGCACCCTCCACAGGATGCCACGAGGGACACAGTCGAATGCCTTAACCAATCCACATGTGTTTTGTGGATTTGGAGGAGCAAACTCCCATGAACCCTCCAGCACCCTGTAGAGGGTGCAGAGCTGGTCCAGCGTTCCACGGCCTGGACGAAAACCACACTGTTCCTCCTGAATCCGAGGTTCTACTATCGGCCGTATTCTCCTCTCCAGTACCCTGGCATAGATTTTCCCGGGAAGGCTGAGAAGTGTGATCCCCCTGTAGTTGGAACACACCCTCCGGTCCCCCTTCTTTAAAAGAGGGACCACCACCCCGGTCTGCCATCCCAGAGGCACTGTCCCCGACCGCCACGCGATGCTGCAGAGGCGTGTCAGCCAAGACAGCCCCACAACATCCAGAGACTTGAGGTACTCAGGGCGAATCTCATCCACCCCCGGTGCCTTGCCACTGAGGAGTTTCTTGACTACCTCAGTGACTTCGGCTTGGGTGATGGACGAGTCCACCTCTGAGCCCTCAACCTCTGCTTCCTCAATGGAGGACGTGACGGTGGGATTGAGGAGATCCTCGAAGTACTCCTTCCACCGTCCGACGACATCCCCAGTTGAGGTCAACAGCCTCCCTCTCCTGAGGCGCGAATGTTTCCCTCTCCTGAGGCGCCGGACGGTTTGCCAGAATCTCTTCGAGGCCAGTCGATAGTCCTTCTCCATGGCCCCACCAAACTCCTCCCAGGCCCGAGTTATTGCCTCCACAACCACCCAGGCAGCAGTCCGCTTGGCCTGCCGGTACCTGTCAGCTGCCTCAGGAGTCCCACAAGCCAACCAGGCCTGATAAGACTCCTTCTTCAGCTTGGCGGTTTCCCTTACTTCCGGTGTCCACCACCGGGTTCGGGGATTCCCGCCTCGACAGGCACCGGAGACCTTACGGCCACAGCTCAATGTCTCCAGCCTCCCTCGCGATGTGGTTGAAGCTCTGTCGGAGGTGGGAGTTAAAGATCTCTCTGACAGGAGACTCGGCCAGGCGTTCCCAGCAGACCCTTACAGTACGTTTGGGTCTGCCGAGTCTGTCCAGCTTCCTCTCCTGCCATCGGATCCAACTCACCACTAGGGGGTGATCAGTTGACAGCTCCGCCCCTCTCTTAACCCGAGTGTCCAAAACATATGGTCGCATGTCAGATGAAACGACCACAAAGTCGATCATCGACCTGCGGCCTAGGGTGTCCTGGTGCCACGTGCACTGATGGACACCCTTATGCTTGAACATGGTGTTCGTTATAGACAAACTGTGGCTAGCACAGAAGTCCAATAACTGAACACTGCTCGGGTTCAGATCAGGGGGGCCGTTCCTCCCAATCACGCCCCTCCAGGTGTCACTGTCGTTGCCGACATGGGCGTTGAAGTCCCCCAGTAGGACGACGGAGTGACATGGTGCGTAGTGGACACGGAAGCTAGCTCTAGGGACGTGGAACGTCACCTCGCTGGCGGGGAAGGAGTCTGAGATGGTGCGTGAGGTTGATAGGTTCCGACTAGAGATAGTCGGGATCACCTCTACGCATGGCTTGGGCTCTGGAACCACACTCCTCGAGAGAGAGGATGGACATTTAGCCACTGTATCAAATAAAAATCTAGGGTTATGCTGGTTTTCTTCTATTAGTGATGAAAGGAAGGCGGATCTAGACGTTTTTAGGGCTTTCCTGTATTTTTTAATACTATCCTTCCAGGCAGTACGGAATACCTCTAATTTAGTTTTCTTAAAGTTGCGCTCCACTTTTAATGCCGCTTTCTTTTGTGTCTGAGTGTGTTCCTTATTCGACGGTGTCAGGCTGTCATTTTTAATCTTCTTTAAGCGCAGAGGAGCAACTGTGTCTAGCGTTTCTGAAAAGGTGGCGTTAAAATTTTCAATGGTAAAGGAAAGGTCTTCAACGTTATTACTCATGCTAGAGATTTGAGACAATTCAGGCAAATTATCAAGAAACGCACCTTTTGTAGTCTAAATTATTGTTCTACCATATTTGTAACTGAGGTCTGAGGTTTTGTAAAATTGTAAAGGAGTTTGATTTGCCGCCTTAGGGTAGTGAAGCAAGCATGATATTAGATAATGATCCGAAATGTCTTCGCTATGCTGAAGGATTTTTACGTCATCCACATTTATACCGTAAGACAATATTAAATCTAAAGTATGATTACGAAGGTGAGTAGGTCCTGACACATGTTGACTAACGCCCATGGAGTTAAGAGTGTCTTGTATCTGTATCGTTATCTACATGAATGTTAAAGTCACCAACAACAAGGACTCTGATAAGTTCTGATAAGAAGCCACCAAATTCTTTAATAAAATCTGTGTGGTGTCCTGGAGGCCTATATACAATAGCCAAATAGCATTCTTTCTGAATTTTATAAACAATTTTGGCATGTTATATGAACAGATTTGTTTTCTGTTCTCATGGAGTGTATTATAAGTGGCACACTGCCATTGAGTCTATGAAGAGCTGTGATCACCCTTTTACCTAAAAAGGATGACCTTTAAGACATTAGATGCTGGCCCCCAGTCGCTTAGCTCTGAAAATTGACTATAAAATACTACTACTACATTGGCCTAGTAGTTAGAGCGTTGGACTTGTGATTAGAAGGTTGCTGGTTCAAATCGCAGTGCCAGCAGGTCATGACTGAAGTGCCCTTGAGCAAGACACCTTACCCCTGATTGCTCTGCAGTAATGTGCCACTGTAAAAAAACTACCTGTAAGTCGCTTTAGATAAAAGCGTCTGCCAAATGAATAAATGTAAATGTATTGTATTCCAGAACGGACCATTTTTTATAATCTTTTTCTGATTCGGGACTTGATTTCTTTTGCCAAGGGAAATTATTTGGACATTGGTTTTGTTAGACCAAGAGAAGGCCTTTGATCAGGTCGATCAAGTGCATCGAAGCTTTTGGTTTCCGCCCATCTTTTCATGGATATGTTAAACTGCTCTATACTGATATATACAGTGTGCAAAAAATGTTTGGGGCTCTTATAAAACCGTAAGTAAGCAAAGGTAAACGACAGGGGTGTGGTCTTTCAGGGATCATGTATGCCATTGCAATTGAACCACTGTTGATCACATGAGAAACAAGCTGGGCTGAATATCAGCATTGTGTCCATCCACCTCAGACATGATAACTCCTAGGCTCAGTGCTGGATGTTTTCCAGAAAGCCGCCTCCTCTCGAATAAACACGCAAAAGTGTGCCTTCTTTTTAATCGTAAATGGGAGAATGGAGGCCCTCCATCCCTTCTTCAGAGCTGTTCCTGGAGTCAGTAAGGGTTCAAAATGCTTGGAGTTTCCCTTGGGTCTGGTCATTATATTCAGAAGAACTGGGACTTTTTTGGGGTGGTTACCACTGGCTTCCCCTTGCAGTTCTTTATTTACTAGTAAATTAATAGAGTAAGTAATTTTGGCCTTGATAAACCACTATTTTATAACTCTTTTATTTGGTGACAATATTTGCATATCTAAATGACCAAAGTTCTGGACTTGGTTGACACTTCATCCAAAACATGGAGGTCAACGGTGGCTATTTGCAATCAGGTAGGTTTTACAACAGTCAAGGTGGTAGAACGGGTTTATAGGCAAGCTGAAAGCAGCTTTTCCCCCACACTTCTCATGTTTATTAACTGTTTTCTGTCAGGAGGCCCTTCTATTTTGTTTTCCTAAGTTACTAGTAGGTCCCAAGGTTTGTACTGAAGATCATCAGGAATGAAAACTGCTGTCATTTAATGGGCTACCAGAGCTTGATTTTCAGGTGGCTGGAAAGAGGAGACCTCTATCAAACATGTGTTAAAGTTAATTATTTTGAGCTCATTAGGGATAGAGTTGACACAAAATGGAGAGATTTTTTAACAGTTCCGGTTGAGCTTTCTCCATCTTGAAAACTTTTTATAAGGGTCCCCTCCTAAACAATACTTAGACATGCAATGGCGGATATTACATTGTGAGTTACCCACTAATTCTCATGTGTCCAAATTTAATCTGAATGTTTTACCATCTTGCATTTTCTGTTCCTTACCAGATACAGTTTTTCATGGTTTTGCTGAGTGTTTTAGATTGGATTGATTACTTACATTGCTTGGAAGGTTGCTTGGAGACTTGGGTTTTGTTTTTAACAAGACACTATTTATCTATGGTTGCAAGTATTCAAGAGCACACAGACAGCAGTGCACTGTAGCAAACTTTATAATCGGTCAAATCAAATTAGCCATTTGGAAGTCCTGCAGACTGACTGCTGAAGGGCGAAACTGTTTTTCAGCTATTTATATAAATGGTGTGTGAATGGAGCGTTACTGTCCATTTGTGAAGATGGTGAAATAATGTTTAACTGGTTTTCTCCTTTTTTTGTTTTCTTTTTCCTTTCAGTTTTATTTTCCTTATTTTTAAATCTCCTAAACACATTGCAATGTGATATGTGTTTGGTTTTATGAAGCGCTTATTTCTGGATGTTTTAATAAAGTATGTTAAAGTGTGTCTCTTTCTGTCTCTCTCTCTTTCTCTCTCCCTCTCTGTCTCTGTGCACATATGCGACTGGTGCGGGTGAGTGAGCGAGTCTGTCTACTTGACAGACAAATGAAAAATAAAAACAACGTACACTAACCCTCTTCTCTCAACAGGTAGTGGTCTAGCTTATGTTGAAACTAGTAACTTTGTATTAGCACCTATTGTACTATTGCTCTTTTATTACATATCGCTTATTGCTCCCCGAACTCTTTGTAAGTCGCTTTGGATAAAAGTGTCTGCTAAATGTAAATGTGATAGTGTTTGGTGAGTGGTTGTGATCTTTTGCTCTCTTTTCTTAAATGATGTTTATATAGTTAATAGGTGTTGATTTTAGGAAAGCACAGTTAGTGGAGTGGTGGAATGTTACAGCGGCCAGATTTGTTTCCATTTCTGGCCGGTGTAGCGTTTAGAGGGAAATTAAGTAGTCAGTTGACGCGACGGCATTAAGATACTGGTCGGGGTGGAATGTTCTGTTGAGGAATGTAGCCTCGCAGTTGGAGAGATTGTTGATCAAAGCTGCATTAAATCAGCGTCGAGAATGAACAGTGTTAATTGACTCCAAAAACAATACAACTGCAAAGTTAATTAAGTGGTTTAACAAGGGATTGTAATTAAAGACGAAAATATTTGTGATTTCAAACGCACCACCGTTTATTAGTGACGCGTGGCTTGGCAAAATATGAGCAGATAGTTTCAGCAGTAAGAAAGATGCCACTGGGGTGCAAAGCCCCTCTTTTGAAACATGTTGTGTGTTTTCGTAGACAACTTTTCATGATTCTGAAGGGGGATGCAGAAGAATTCAACTGGCGCTGAAGTTTAAAGTAGAGGGATTTGACTGTGTTTTTTGCCACAACCGAGACGATGAAGTGTTTAAGGACATCAAGTTCGGTTTAGTCCAGAACAAGACAATGCTCCCCAAAGGGAGGTAAATAAAAAAAATGTAATTCAGGCTGAAAAAGAAGCAGAGCCAATTTTAGGCGCACAAGTGTCTGGTGAAAGTGCAAATATTGATAAAGGGTAAGGAAAATGAGATTGATCCAAAGGTACTGGGTGGTGAAATGATAAAAGATGGATTGAAGCTATAAGAGATGAGGAGAGTACAATGATGGAGGAAGAATAATTAGTATTTAAAATCCCTGGGGTGAAAAGGAAATCCAGACAAAAGGAAGGGGGGTCAAAGTCAAAGAAACAATTAAAGGGCAGCCAATAAAAGATGGGGAAGGTATTAGTTCGGAGGACACTTATGATGACTCATCTACTGATGTTTCTGATGGTCAGTTCTTGTGAAATTGATCCTTCAGACACTATGGTGTCTCTGAAAGAGAGCCATGGGCCTAGTGGGTACAGTCTTGAAAAGGTACAAAGTTTTTTGTTCAGTACAAAAGGCATACTGGACGTTGTGATAGATGATTTCTTTCCGTATCGTAAAATTTTCATTGAGTCATTGAGAGAAAGAAGAACTATCAAGTCAAGATACAAAAAGTGCGTGCTGTTCAAAGTTAATCGAAATGAAAAGAAAAACTTTTACTTGTTTTACTTGTAATTGATGTATTTTTGTTACATTTTATTTATTTATGATTTGAAGTTTGCAACTTTAAATCTGAATGGAGCAAGAGATATTCGAAAAAGGAGTCAATTGTTTCAATTAATGAAAATGAAACATAGATATTTTATTTTGCTCAGGAATCCCATAGTGACATGATAAATGAAGTGAATTGTAAAAGAGAATGCGAGGGTACGGCTATTCAAGTGCTGGTGTAGGAGTGTTCTTTGCAAAAAAAATTGCCAGTCTCATATGAGGTGGAAGAAATTGTGGAAGGAAGACTGTTAAAAGTTAATGCAAAATTTGATGTTGCAACATTTGTTTTAATAAACGTGTACGCTCCAGTTCTGGCAACTGAGAGGTTGCTGTTTTTAGAAACTTTGTTAAACACTCTGCAAAAATGTGATCCTGACCATTATCTCCCGATTGCAGGGGACTTTAATTCTACTGTGATGGATATAGATAGAAACCACCTAGAACCTCATACAGCTTCCAGGTTGTCGTTGAATAGTTTTATTGAAACTAATGATTTGGTGGATGTGTTGAGAAACTTGAATAGTAAAGTTAAACAATACACATGGGTACAAATAAGGCAGAGGGTAGTTTCAAGGGCAAGACTGGATAAGATGTATTGTTTTAAACATCAAGTACAAATTGTAAAAACATGTTGTATTAGCCCTGTTTGTTTTTCTGACCATTCCATGGTGATAGCAAGTGTATTCTTAAAGTTTTTGAAAGTAAAAAGTGCATATTGGATTTTTAATAGTGCTTTGTTGCAAGATGTACATTTTAAGAATTGTTTTGAGTTTTTTTGGAAGGAATGGAAGGTTAAAAAGGCAATGTTTTCAAGCGTACAACAGTGGTGGGATTTGGGAAAGAAACAAATACAACAACTCTGTGTACAATACAATTTCAATGTCACCCAGAATATGTCTAAAAAATTGACATTTGGAAAAGGATATTTTAGAACTCCAAAATGTATGTGATTCTACAGGAAATCAAATGAATTCTCTTATTGGAATTAAAAGATCTGCTCGGTAGTAAAGCACAGGGGGCATTGATCAGGTCTCGTTTTCAGAATTCTTCTGACATGGATGCTCCTTCAAAGTTTTTCTTCAGCTTAGAAATGAAAAATGGCCAAAGTAGATTCATTCATTGTCAGTGTTGTGGGGGGGCGGAGGATGGGAAATCTGTTGATTTTCGAGTGCCACATAAACAGAGATGGACAGGAAAAGGTCAAAGCCATCAGGTGCACAATTTAGAAAAAAAAGAAAAGGATAAGAGGAGAAACGAGCAAAAGATAAAAGGTTTGCAACTATAATGTTCTCTCTGTGGTATGATTACTGTATTTATGTTGTTATCTTGAGGGCTAATGCTAATTGTAGGTTTAATAACTCTCACGTTTGTTAGCCTTTTTGCTATGCTGCTTGCAATGCTTATACAACAAATTTGGTTTTAAGTCAACAAACACGAGATCTAATTTCACCATAATATTGTGCTTTGCAACAAAACTGTTACAAGTTCAGTTATTATTATTTATTTCCATCAGTTGGGTTAACGTTAGGCCCTGTAATTAGCAAACAGAATTTTCAAATCTGTAGTTAGTTTAAAAGATAAACATAAACTTTGCTATTTATTTGCTACACGACATGTTATGAATCTGAAGGAGGTTTTATGCATGTGTCCTGTAAAAAATGTCATGACACAGTTATAAATGAAATGGAAATGACTTTGATGATGTAAATGCCCTGGCACAATGTTTGGGGCTCCGGTCACAGAGAGTGGTGGATCGTTTCTTGGACAATGTTAAAAAAGCTCTCAATGACGAAGATAAGCTTTTAATTAGTGAATTTGGCAGTGGACGACCAGAACTAAAGGACATTTTTCCAAGCATGGACATTTCACCAAAGTTTACTGAAGAGTAAAGTTCTCATCATTTGCTTGGGACAAAACGTTTGGAAAGGTTGGATTTTTGCTCTGTGAATGGAAAAGAGTTGTATGAATTATGTGTTAAAATGCTAAACAAGGAAAAATGTAAAGTGCGGGTTGAAACGCCATGAGCTGCTCATTTTGTTGTTGAAAATGATTGTAAACCGGTGTGGAGAAGTATACACAAGCCACCATTGACCAAAGCAAATGGAGATTTGCAGTGGGGAATACTGCACGTTATTGTTGCTGTAAATTTGCTAGCATAATTAATTCAGCAATTGATAGCAAATGTCCTTTTTGTGATCAGAAAACCCAGTGCAATTTTTCCTGGAGCTTAGTTGGAACGCCCCACTTTCGGTGTGCATGTCAGACTAACCCGGTCGCCCTCACTTCCCTGGACGACGGGGCAGCTACGGCCTATGTCAATGTGCCCCAGGTTGAACGTGCGGTCGTGGTGCATTTGTGCCCGCAGACGGCTGCCACCTGGAGAGATTGACCAAGGCTTCCTTCCAAGGCTTGTACGTTTTCGCCATCTCTGGTGTCGAAGGCTTACAATGCTGCGGGTCAAGCTGCCTCGGCTATTCACGCTATGGCCATCCTGCAGGTCCACCAAGCCAAAGCGTTGAAAGAGTTGCACGAGGGAAAGACTGACCCAGGGCTTATGCAGGAACTCCACACCGCTACTGACCTCGCTCTCCGGGGCAACTTAGGCGACGGCACGGGCCCTGGGTCGGACGATGTCCACGCTAGTGGTCCAGGAGAGGCACCTCCGGCTTAACCTTGCGCAGATGCTGAGAAGGTTCGCTTTCTCGACGCTCCCACCTCGCAAGGTGGGCTGTTTGGTGATACAGTCAAGGACTTCTCTCAGCGGTTCTCGACAGTAAAGAAGCAGACGGAGAGTGAGCCTCATTGCACAGGTCTTCTGCAAGGTCAGGGAAGAGGAGCATCAATTGTTACTAGTTGCGCCTTACTGGCCCAACCGGATTTGGTTCTCAGAGGTAATGCTTCTGACGACAACTCCCCCCTGGCGAAGGACCTTCTTTCGCAGGGGAAGGGCACGGTGTGGCATCTGAGATCAGACCTCTGGAACCTCCATGTCTGGCTCCTGGATGGGACGAGGAGATCCTGAGTGGCCTACCCTCGGCGGTGGTGGAGACTCAGACTAGGGCCCCAGCCATGAGGCAACTATACACCTTTAAGTGGCGCCTCTTCTCGTCCTGGTGTTATTCTCGGGGAGAAGACCCACTTAGCTGCTCGATCGGGAGCGTGTTGTCCGTTCTGAAAATGAGACTCCAGAACAATCTCTCCCCTTCCACGCTGAAAGTGTATGTAGACGCCATTGCCGCTCATCACGAACCAGTCAGTGGGAAGTCTCTGGGACAACACGACCTGGTCATTAGGTTCCTGAGGGGCGCGATAATGTTGAATCCACCTCGCCCGCGCTCCGTACCCTCTTGGGACCTCAATGTGGTCCTGGCGGGCCTTCAGAGGCCTTTGAGGCCCTTGGGGACGCTGTTCTTTCTCATTTCTCGATAAAGACGGCTTTCCTAGTGGCCCTCACTTCCATCAAGAGGGTAGGGGACCTACAAGCATTCTCTGTGGCCACGGATTGCCTAGAGTTCGGGCCCGGTCAATCTCACATTTTCGGAACCAGGTGGTGAACCTGCAGGCGCTCCCCACTGGGGAGGAAGACCCAACCCCCTCCGTGTTGTGTCCAGTACACGCGCTGTGTCTCTACTTGGACCGCACGAAGAGCTTCAGGAGCTCTGAGCAGCTCTTTATCTGTTTTGGAGGTCAGCAGAAGGGGAAGGCTGTCTCCAAACAGAGGTTGGCACACTGGATTGTGGATGCCGCCGCCACGGCTTACCAGTCCCGTGCCCGCTCGCAGTAGGGGCACAGCCCACCAGGGGTGTGGCCTCCTCGTGGGCACTGGCTCAGGGCGCCTCTCTGGCAGACATATCTAGAGCTGCGGGTTGGGCTACGCCCAATACCTTCGCAAGGTTCTACAGCCTCCGCGTAGAACCAGTGTCAGCCCGAGTCTTACATGATACCACCAGGTTAAGGCGGGCAGCCGTTGGTGCGTACGCCTGCGAAAGTTTTAAGGAGTTTAATAAAAGGAAGAATTAGATTTGATTTTTTATTTTATAAAACCATGAAGAATATAGAGGAATTTGTAAATGTATGGAATTGTAAAGAAATGAATTTACATTTTGCTAAATGTCTGGAGTAAAGTGTACGTTTGTTAATTGTTCTTAAATTAGTTAATAAAGTGCGATAAAATCTCTCTCTCTCTCTCTTTCTACGTTTAGACCCCTGATACATCCAACTATGCAGATACAGTTTGTGTCTGTGATGCACCAATGGAGGAAAACAGCTCAAGCAAGTAAAAAACAGGAAATCTTACTTTAAGCATTCATTTATTACTTGCTCATAATACTTCTTACTCAATTATTATTCATCATTTAATTGACAACAACAGATCAAACAACGAATAACACAGAATAAATACTGAAAGTAATAAGTAGTATAACATACAGTTTGTTGTTGTGTGTGTGTGTGTTCACTTTTGCACTGACTACCACACTGAGACAATGTGTACGATAAATTGGAACCTCAAGATGAATAATCATTTAAAATTAGACAAAAATTGAATTAAAATACACTTTAAAAACAAGATATTTATTATTATTTGTCAATTTATATCATGAAGAAACCTTTGTCCAGTTAAAGGTCCAATCTATGAAATTTAGTGGCATCTAGTGGTGAGGTTGCGAATTGCAACAACGGCTCATTCAACCCCTCTCCTATGAAGCAGGAGTGTGACCTTTGAATGTTGTGGAATACAAAGGGAGTCAATAAAGGTTTATGTTCTTCGTGTGTAAAGCTTCACTGATGGAGATTTATTATTATTATTATTATTATTATTATGTATTACATAAGTGTAGATATGAGAGTAAATGTGTTATTTCTATTTATAACCATGGTCTGTTTGAGTACCGGATTCTGATTGGAAAATAACCATCATTTTCATCGGTTTGATCTAAAATTAAACTGTAAATATCAATAACAGCTTGAATAACTTGGAAAATGACCATTGTATAAGCGGTATAATCCACAGCTAGACGTGCGTTAAAGGATTTGAATGAACTTTGCTTTGTGGCGTGCATTAAAACCCTTTTACGCAGGCTGGCTGTGGATTATCCCTTTGGTATAATCTTTATGCAATTAAACATCAGTACGCTGCTACACGGACAGTAAAACATTACAATAGAAGGTTACTGAATGTGTATCCTGTTTCATTGACGTTCTGACAGCGTTTCATGGAATTTCTGACCAGAGAACCAGATCTGTTCTACTGTTCTTATTTATTTTCCATCTGACAAAGAAAGATGGGAAGTAGCGTGTTGTTTCGGTTTAGCAAGACGTGTTTAAAGACAGCAAAACATCACAGGCTCATGAAAGAGTTTAACCAGGGTAAAGAGCGAGACACTTTCTGTAAGATATAACCATCATTACAGTTGAATCCCGATGGTCGGCTCACTATAGCAGTGATGAAGAAAACCTCCCGATACAGAGTGAGCACAGGACTGCCCGATCCAAATATACAGTCTGCTTTAGCTTGAGGAAGACTACACGACATCTTATTGGTCACCTAAAGACAAAACAAAACCAGCTGCTTATTTATACAATAAATGACCACAAACAAGTAATGATAGTTTCAGTGGATTTCTTTTGATGTTTCCAATTGTAAAATCACTTCAATTGAATTTGAAACGAACTACAAGGATTTTTTAAAATAATAATTATATTGCTCTTGTGGCGATCCCAATGCTCCAAATCACAATTAAACATCTAAAATGATCTTTATTTGTCAACGTTTTCTGAGAGGTGCACATTTCTAAGTCGGATACAAACACGATGTGTGTCCATTAGGGGTGTCCCTGACTAAGTATTTACAAAGTCGAATCAGAATGATCATGTCTTGACTATAGTCAACTGATAGTCGAATCATACGTGTGTTTGGGGGGGCGACACCAGGTGGTTAAGAGTACAGCGCAAAGTGCAGTGCAACATTGATGCACAGCAAAACAATCACACATTAATTTACAGAATTGGTTTAGAACAAAATAGAACTTTAAAATAAATAAAAATAAGAAACGAAACGAAATAAGCCAGTATCAAGTCACGATGCGCTAAATAAATTGGACATTTTCCTTAAACATCAGGTACATATATGCTGACCAGATCTCGCCTCAAAACTATTTTACAAACGGGAATACATTACCAATGAACTACCAATACAGTTACTTTTACCACATGTAAAGGAGGAATGCAATAAAGCATCTTATCATCTAAACAATCAAAAAGCCCCTTTCATCTTTTTTCCTGCGCACTGTTTCTCGGTCCTCCTGACACGCACGCTTGCTTTTAGTTCAGGCCGTGCCTGTCATATGCATTGATTTAGATTTTTTTTAATGATGCAGCGCAAAGTTCAGTCTAAAAAACAAACTATGTGCATTTACAGACAAAGTGTTAGTTCATATTTAAATGCTCAAACATACAGACAAATGTTTGGAGTTATCTGCAGGTGCTTGCGGAACGAGCTGTTTCTCGTTACCGGTCTCCCAGCAAAGAAGACGCGGAGAGACGCACTGGGTCATAAACAGACCTCACGCTCACATGCGCCAGGGGTTTTGGTACCAACCCTAAAAATGTCCCATTTCTTTAAATCATAAATTATATTTTGGGGGCGCAGTGCATGCCCGTCTGCTACGCCACTGCCCATATAACCAAAATGGCATGATCCCCATCGCATAACACCTCTGCGAAGATTCGACTGTGTTGGTAGTTGAATCAGGCTCCTCCTATCGAAGCATCAAATCTTCGAACGTTCGGGGTCTCCCCTAGTGTCCATTGGAAGCAAAGCGCTTGTACGTCTGACATTTGGTTTCAGTTTATAAACATGCAAGATTGAGAAAATAAAGTGCGGGATTGATGTTAAAAGAGTTATTAAGAGCTTTCATAAAAAAGAAAGGTCAAATAGAAGATACGATCAAAACAAAAGTAATCCGCATCTCTCCTGACAACATATTAACGTATTATGAAGCGAATGGATTTGTCTCTAAAATAAATATTAAATATCATCTGTAAAGTTCAGACAAATATCAATCGCACCAAAGTGCCGAATAATAAAGATCGGGGGTTTTAGGAAGAGCGGTTGGACCCTGAAGCAGTGGTGCGAGACGTCAGACTTAATCCAATCGCTTCCGTGAAATGTCATATATAGAATATATTACAACAGGTATAATTAAGTAATTCATGGCACTACACACTTTTAAAACGGACATGTGTTTGTGTGATTTATCCTCTACTGACCTGAGCGGAGTGACGTTGTGAACATGTCGACAGCTTCTCATAGGACAGATGATTTAATAAGAGATTCCCCTGAAACTCGGCTCCACCTTCATCTTCTTTCCATCCTGTGACGGCACCCATATACTTTCCTGACATGAGGACGCTGTCAGCGAAGTCTCTCTCAGGAAGACATGCTGGCGACACGTTCTTCTTAAAGACCATCTTTTGCTGCAGCTCCAGTACGGCCAGATCATTCTGAGAGTCGCTGTCAGTGTAGAGCGGATGAACGTGCACCTGTTTAACCCCGAGCACCTGCTCGTCTGCTTCATACGACGTCATGGTCTTACCTGTGGAATTTCACATGGTGATGGTTACACGAAGCACTCAAATTGAAGGGGGGCTGGGGGATCCGGGATCCCAATTAGGCATTAGGGCCCCCCATAAGAAGTAAAAAATAGACTTGGGGTGTCCCTCAGATATTTTTATTTGAGTACAAATTATAATGATATTGACAGTGTGATTAAATTCATGCAATGGATTTGGTAAATTTCGTGAATCAATTATTTACAATAATTTATATTAAGTTTGTTTATGGGCTAGTTGTCATGTTACTTTAAATTTGAAACGCCCCGCCCCACGTCTAAAGACCGCTAAGCACAGGACATCGTTGACATGACTGATCCAGTGAAGCTGACTTCAGCTAAAAAATAAACCTCCACTCGCAGTCGGGAAGAGAAAGCTTCTACTTTTTCTGTTCTATATATAATCCATTTAGAATTGGATAAAACTTGTTTTCCATCCTGCTAAAACCAACTGCCACATACACACTGCAAAGCTTCTGGAATAATATCGGCATATAAATGCGGAATTCACTCTTGAAATACCTTTGATTGACATATTGATAGTCATAGTTAGTTCCTGAATAAAGCAGACTTTTGGACTGACAGACTCACTCATAACGGTCCCGTGCCGTTACCTACTGGACGTAACAATGTAAACTGTACTAAAATCCTTAAATAAGTCCCACAACACTAACACACAGCCGGTCTTCTTGTCACAATTTATATTTTTAATATCTAATACACTGGTTTCTAAACAAGTCTTTTGGAATAACAAACATTATTATTCAAAGTGTCAATCATCCAGTTGTTTTTAGGGAAAATAGTAAATACTAAATCGGAATATATTGCGTGAATTATTTTGTTGGATATAAACAACCGTTCAAAGGTCATTCATGTTCACCAAGCCAGTATTGATTTGATCCAAAATAGAGTCAAAGAAACCTGTTCTTTTATATAAGTCTGTTTTGAATAAATAGAATATAGTTATGCATATTATGATCAAATTGTGTATTGTGTATAAATTGTATATTTTCAAGACGAACCCCCACCAAATAAAAAGTGACCCCCCCATAAGACTTGATTCAATTCGAGCACTGGTTACACGCCATCATCACGGCTCATGCATTCCTTTCTTTAGAGAACACACTCACTCACCCACTGCCACTTGAAAGTCAGGGTGTTTCCTGGCACACTGCGCTGTGGTGAGAATCATGTTGTCTTGAAGAATCACACCGCTGCAGAAGCCTTTCGAGTCATGACGCAGCATCGCCTGTCACAAAGAATGATGATGCAGTGAAGATGAAAGATGTTAATGGCGATGGTGAAACCCTTCAGGTTTTGATATTTACCTGCCAGGGACACTCGGATGAGCCACAGGCCAGTCCTGCATATTCCGACAGTATGTTTGCTGACTGACGTCTGTCCCACTGGCTTAAACTGTTCACTTTACCACACGGGAACACCACTGAAGACAGCAGAACACATTTCAGGCTCCACAATCCTGTCTGTTTCCTAGTTTTTGGATATAAACAGGATTATCACGGTTCTCACTCAAAATCAATCTCATCTTCTGAATCTCATTGCTTCTAGTGGTTACAAGACACACACCATTCTGAGTGACAACTGTGATAATCCTGTTCACATCCAAACGTGACTAAATTAGTCAATTATTTTTGCTCACAAATGTCATGAGCCATGTATATTACCCTGGAGCTGTGTGGATCACGTTCATGACGGACATATGCACATTTTGGAGTGGGTCACTGGATCTCTACTCACGTGCATTACATATTTTTTCAACTTCAGGCGTTCAGAGCGCTCCGGAAAAACCGTGAGGCGCAGCAGGCGGCAAAACCCGTGGCAGCTGGCGTGCATAAACAGCACGCAAAACCATCTCTGCCAACAGAAAACAATTCCAAAAGGCGGCTCTTACTGAATCCGGCCTTAGTCAAGTTTGTTTCAGAGAGGTAAATTATAGCAGGTTTTCTTTGAAAAATCTAGAGTTTCTTTTCATGTCTTCCCCCTTTTTAAAGCGCAAGTTGTGTGCCTTACTCATTTTTTCATTTAATACATTCAGTGACTTAAATGTCATTTGTCAAGGCTGCGATAATTCATAGAGAGGTACATTTATTTCAGGAGAGGATTTTAGGACCCGTGTAGATTTGGTCATTTCCGCATACATTTGCTTTAAAACTGTTTCTCTTTACAGTGAATTAGATGTCTCTCATTTCTTCTTACATCAATAACATCAGCCACCGTGACTGTGCTCTTAAATCTTTCTCATACAGTTTCTCACAGATTTCTATGGAGGATGAGAAACGACTAAGAATTATTAAAATATTACAATAAATGAATAAATACACATGAACGCAGAAATAAAGGGTAAATGTAGAAGTGCAGACAGCCCCACTCAAACCGGCTCAAAGCGTCAGTCTGCCTCTGACATTATTCTTCAATGGAGCCCCTCTAGGGAGTGAGGAAATAACTATATTTACACTATACGATACACATAGAATATTCATTCCTTTCAGCCTTTTTTTATTTATTTATTGGCACCTTTATTAATTCATTCATGCTTAGGTCCACAGTTTTCTATATAACACAGGGATGTATAGAGCACATCAGTAAATCCACTGTAAGCAGAGCAGTAAGGAATGTGTGCCTCGCTCTCAAACGCTTTGCTTTGGTGCCGTTGCCATAGTGAAAAGTCATATCTGAGCTCCATTGATGATGAATTGTCATAGTTGTGGCGCAAGTGCTTATCTCAGTTGATAGAACTAACTCAAATCAGCCGTTCTGAAACCAAAAACTCAGTTTCACATCTGGGTGTAAATCAGCTCAGAGTTCACATTTGAACTCAGTGTTGGTTAAACCTCCTTATTGAACGGGTCACTGGTGTGATACTGACCTGCTGGTACACACTGCTGTTTCTGTTGTAGTTTCCAGCCGTGAGCACACAGACACTCGTATGACTGATAACCCGGCTTACAGAACTGGTTACAGCCTTTACTCTTATCATCGGCAGGACACACGGTTTGATCTGTCGCAATAAAAATCAATACACATCTCAACATGCCACGAATGCACAAACAATCCGGCATAAATCTGGTTTAAAGCGGAGGTACCATGCTATGTCATGCATTCTGACTTCTTTACACTGTTAAACGTGGTGGCTTCTCATGCTAAACATGGCCAACTTGTTAAAAGCGAGTTCAACGTATGACGTAGTATTTCTGTGCTCGATACACTCCCCCGAGGGATCGTACAGTTTACGGAAAGTATTATTCAAAAATGGATTCTTTAAATAAGGTTTCTTGGTCCCTTATTGGAAAATTCAACCAAAAAAGCCCGGCCACACATCATCCAGCGAGGGACGAGAACGCCCATCAATGCCGCTTCACTAGGCTGACTGAAGTTCAGCTGTGTTTGTTTGTTCATTGCATTTGTGTGATGAATGTTATAAAAACGGTGGATATAACGCTGGATTTGGAGTAGGGCTGGGCGATATGGCTGAAAACTGTATCACGATATCAGTGTTTCATATCGGTCGATATCGATAATTATTGATATTTTTATGACCCATTTAAAATAAGCACCAGGAGAAAAATATTGTACATTTAAACATTTTTATTTTAAACTTAAACTTCCTCTGATCATAATCCCCTCAGTTATTGAGACAGAAATGTCAACACAATCATGCAAAACTCAAATAATTAAAATGTAAACATAAGTCTAAAGTCACAATGAACACTTAACAATTATCTCTTAACATTTAAGGTGCAAAATGAAAATAAAATGTAAGAAATGCTTAATAAAGTGTAATACAATAGTGCAAAGTGTTAAATATAAATAAAGAAAAACCTGAGAATTTAGTGCAAACTTAGTGCTAGGAAGTTCACTAGCTGTTCACCTTCTGGTGAATAAAGTTTTTTAAAATATGTACAATGTTTTGTAAACAAAGAAAACTGAGGTAGACTGATGTACATCTGTAACATAAATAACAAACCTGATACAGTACAGTAACATTGTTAGAAACCTGCAGAAATATGAAAAAGTAACAAACGAGTCTTCAAGTTATTCTTCCTCTAATAATACTTGAAGTTGAACTATTAAAGTATGTTTTCAGTCCAGGTTTGTGGTATTACCAGTCTTGGCGGGGACAACGGTCTTGCATACTTTGCAGACGACATTGGTCTGACTACGGTCAGACTTGTAATATCCAAAAAAACTCCCATACTGGCGAGCTGACTTTTCCTCTTTTATTTACAATTTCCTCGCTCGCCGCGGCACTCATTTTCTGCTTATCAGTCGCCGGTTTCTGAGAGGAATCCAGCAGACCAGCACGAGACAACGAAACAGCGCAACCAAACTTGATACTGTTACACGATTGGCTGTTAGCTTGTCACTCCCCACGTTGCTAGGCTACCAGAGAGCGAGTGCCTTTGTTCATGCAACCAAACTTGCTTTGAAACCTCTGGTTTCTTCATGGGTTTCTTCCGACGAAGAAAAAAAAAAAAAAAAAAAAAACTATCGAACTTTTATCGAGCGCATTTTTTATTGATATTGATTACATGTCTATCGCGATACATATCGTTATCGTTTTATCGCCCAGCCCTAATTTGGAGATGTGCTAAAAGATGCCGGACATGAATCGCACACGGTAAGTCAAATGTTTGTGTTACGTGCATAATGTAAACAACACACACTTACAGTGAATCAATGCGATGATGTGTTGTGTGCTATAGTTCGCCCCAAACCCCCCTGCAGGCCTCCAGGCACTCGTCTTTTTACGGAAATAATCGTACAGCTGTATCTGTCTTATATTAATCTCTTGAGTACCAATAGGTAAAGTGTACACATGCCACATGCACGATAACAAGTATGAAACATACAAGAACAAGTGTATAATCATCTTGTGTTTTGTGTGGAACTACCTGTCTCGCAGTGTGTCCCCGTGAAGCCTGATTTACAGATACAGTCGTAACCTCCCACACTATCTGAGCACAAGGCTCCATTTTTGCATGGCTGGTCAGCACACTGGTCACCATCTATATCCGTGTAAAAACATGTCATTTGATCGTTTCTCTCACTTCCTGTACATTATATTTGCATTTCATGTTTGTAGCAGCATGTACTTACCGATGTAGACAGACCAGAAGATGTCCTTGAAACAGAAACAGAGACGTCATCACAATATAAACACCACAGTGTGTATGCATGCATGCGTGTGCACGTGGACAGGTGACTTACAGTGCGATAGTTATCCTGAAAGACTTCTCGGGCTTCTTCATAATCACACACCTCCTCTAAACACTCTCTCTCCAGGTTAGCAGGTAATGTTGTCTCTTCATCACCTGTGTTTGCTCTTCTGTGACGCTCAGAAATGACGCTGCTCGCATCACGCTTCTCCAAGAACACTGAAGAACACACAACACAAAACATAACTTTTCCTATCTAGCTCCTTGGAACAGACTTTGCTACTCTGAAGGTTTAGGCAAACCATATAAGGTTATGCAAGTCAAAACACAGGTCAAATATCAGATAGACTATAAATGAATATATACAGTTTTAATAAAGTAAAACGTCTCGGTTACGTATGTAACCTCTGTTCCCTGATGGAGGGAACGAGACGTTGTGTCGAACCGACAGATGGGGTTCCTATTGAAAACGCCATAGCACTAGCCGTGTCACAATCTATCGCGAAGCGACGTTGACCGGCCTAGGTGAGTCAGACGTAAGCGTGTCATGAGATTGTAACCTTCCAGTAGGTAGGCAGGGGTCCCAGAGCTTTAGAAAAGATGAATAGCCCCTGCCCTCGGCCACCTCAGACGGCTCCATTTGCGAGAGCTGTCCGGTACCGGATTTCGACACCAGTGATGCCGGTGCACTGCAGCCCGATGCTCGCGGCGGCCCGAGAGAGCATGGCTGACATCTCAACGTTTGCCTTTTCCTGAGCTCTATCTCCCGGAGGATACGGCTCGAAGGAATCGTCAGGGTTGGATCCCAGTAGGTCGCCCTCCGATGCTGCGAGGGACATCTCATCGTCGTCACGCATCGTGTCCGATTGCGTGACGGAGGAGTAAGACAGTGTGGTACCGCCTTCCTGGGAACGGCCAGACGAGCGAGACGGGGCGTGAACGGTCCGCGAGCCATCGGCTGACGGATTGACGCTCACAGAAATCCCCATGCCACCCAAGCTGTTCACCGCCGCTGACGGCACGGCCGTGGCCACTGCGGTCGCAAAGCGGGAAGCAGACAAGGTGGTAGCTGGCTGACCGCAACGTCTCTATAGTCATCCGCCCACAGTGCGGGCAGGATGACTCCACGAAAGCTGCCTCAGCGTGTTGGATGCCCAAACACCTGACGCAGATATCGTGTCCGTCCCCCTCCTCGATGAGGGAGCCGCAACCACGAGAGCAGCGGGACATGCCACGCTGAAGAAATTTGCTCTTTTAGAAATTATCTCTTTCTCGAACACCACTGGAACTGCTG
>NC_136769.1:25897479-25917479 GCF_947034865.1 Barbatula barbatula | reverse complement strand
AACAAGCTTTTAACCCTGATTGCCAAAGAGAAATGATTAAAATGTTTTGTAACCCTTTTACTATAATTTTTAAGATTATTTAAGCACTAAGTGTATTGCAACTGCTATTACATTTTCACTATAACACGCCTTGATAATTACAACCAATTTTTATTAAAAATCTTTAAAGTAGTTAAATGATCACAGACTTTTGTCTTCATCAGCATCAAATCATTTTAAGGTAATTTAAGGTCAGCACCGGTTACAACTTACTACCGTCTCAAATCAGAATTGTTTTAAAGGAATAGTTCACCCAAAAATCTAAATTCTGTCTTCATTAACTCACGCTCGGAATGTTCCAAATCTGTAAACATTTCTTTGTTTAGCTGAACACACAAGAAGATATTAAGAAAAATGTCAGATCTCATCCTCCATTGAATCCCATAGTAGGTTTGGAACAATGTAAGGGTGAGCTAATGATGCCAATCAGCAGTAAGGGTCATGTCTGCTAAGTGATGAAAGAAAGTGAGGTAATGTTGGCATTGCACAGCATGTTTGAGAGCAGAAAGACGCATTTTTGTTGTGTAGTAGTGCTTTTTTTTATCAATTTCAAATAATAACAGCCGTCTTCAACAAAACAAAATTAAGAAAGAAGAATAACATTTACTTACAAAGCACATCCTGAAAAAATCCCCAGAGTCATCCCCCAGGAGGATTGGAAGACCGTGAAGTACTGCGGTACGCACACACGTTACATCAGATGACTACGCAAAAAGAAAAAACAGACAATGTATTGGTAACAATCCTATTTAAATGATGACTCAAAGATGACAATAATTAACAAAAAAAATACCTTTAAATCAACCTGGCCCAAAATATTATTAAGCGCGTGTCCTTGATTTCCTCCTTTTTTTACGGAAAATGTCAATCAAACGCGCAGAGTGTGTGTCCAATGCTGTGTAGAACTCGGATCTCAGATTTTTCCCCGATATACCTGGCTTTCAGTGAAAAGTGCTGCCCACTTCTCTAAAATCTCACAAACAGGAGGTTCTGAATGAATGATTTCCTTTCTCCTCAGGGCAAAAGTGCTATTCATCTTCTGGCCAATCAGGCTCGTGTTCCTGGTCTTCTTTTTCATTTCCTCTTTAAGTTCTACTCTTGTGCGTTCTTGACTTTCTTCATTCTCCCCATTGGGAAAGTTTGGCAAGAAATTTAATTCAAACCGTCTAGGTTTTTTAATGCCTTTCTTGAGCATGCCGTCCATCGTTGCACCTCTCTTTCCCTCAACAGCAACATCAGTACAGCCAGATCTACGCAGTTTTGTTCGGTAGTTGGCCATCTTAAATTTCAGGCTGTTTTTCCAACCAGTTGAGCCTGTTGAGGAGCCTGGTTCGGTCAAACACGGGTGTGCTTTGATAAGTGCTGCTGCAACTTGGGCAAAATCTTCATCTCTTGGATATGCCTTGAAGTTGTACATAGCCCCTGCGAGTGTTTCCAGTATATCATGTTTAATGTCTCTTCCAACATTAAGATAAGTTTCATCTTTCATAAAAGCAAGGTTTCCCTGATGGAGACGGTATTCAACGTTAACAGAAAATTTGGGTATTTCAAAATCCTCAGGCCACTCACTCTGTCGTTCTGCAGAAAACTGCTCTGATGTATCAGGTCATGGTTACATTTTGTAACGTACTGTCCAGATCAGGGGCGATTCTAGGATTTTTTCAACAGGGGGCACAAGAGGGGCCGCAATTAATACAGAGGGGCCAATCTTGTGTTGTGTGAACTGTATATCAAAATCATTTTAAGAGTTTAGGAACCTTTAAATTCAGTAATAAACAGTGATACCCTATTATATTTTAATAGCAGTTATTCACTGCTCTAAATCAAAACAAAACAATTTGTGTTAACTTTTCACATTACAAAAGTGAAAGAAAAACTGTAATAAATAAACTTCTGTGAAAACACAGTACACACTAAATTTGAGGATCATTTTATTTACTTTGACACAAAATTCAAGAAAACTACAATATATTGTATAGCAAGATGGCAAGAAAAGTAAACATCAAGTTATAGAAATTAGATACAATTAATTTTAGCCAAACAACTATTAATACTGACCAGACAAATAAACAACAACTTAGTTCATAAGATGTAAAATGTGGCTTATAATAGGTTTATGTATCTGGTTAATTTAAATAAATTACTATTCAGCTTCTGAAGGTGGGGAAGTATCCAGCTCTTCCACATCACTTTCACTCTCATCTGTTTCATCCCTAGAGACAGCAATAACACAAAGGCACATTAGTAAAATACAAGGATTTTAACCACATAACTTTATGCATTAATAGAATAACACTCTGGAGTGCACTTTTTCTGTATGATCCTGAAATGACCAATATACTAAAGTACCAATATATAAATATAGGGACTTATGTGATTTAAGCAAATGTGCAGCCCTGATTATACCATACCACAACAACAATAACAATACAAACCAACTAAAACACTTTAAAACTTATAACTCCGCATTTATGGCCTTAAACTGAACAGAAAAACAGTCAAAAACACTGTGGAAGTGTCAGAACATGTCACGTGATTCGTCTGAACGAATCACGTTGTCGGAAATTGGCATCAGCTATGAGCTTCGCTTTTAGAGTTAAATGCCCCATTTTACTTTCACGATTGGTTGCTGATGAAAAGGAAATGACCATATTTGGATCCAACAACATTTTGAGAGAGAGAGAGAGAGAGAGAGAGAGAGATTTCCAACAGTTTATGATGACGAAATGACACGGTGCAGAAAGCGATGCAGCACCATGGTGGTGATTTAAAACGCCAACTTTTGTTGAATTTAGGAAAAATCTACAGACGCAAAAAGATTAAAGGTGTAGCAAAAATAAAGACGTGTGTATTGTGGGCTTTTCTTTTCACCACAAGTCTGAAAGAAGACATGTTATTGAAGACAAATAACGTTAGCCCCAAATCTCAAAATCGACAAGTAAAAAATAATAGAAAACTATGTTTTTGCCTGCCGTGTCTCACCTTAAAGTGTGTAGCGTTAGATAAACATCATAGGTCACCTCACTTGCAATATCACTTGTGTTGTTGCGGCCAAAAAATAAGTAAATCCCATGTTACATTCAGCATCAGGTCAGGTGCATAGTAAATATAATGATTAGCATTATCTTAGTCTGCTCTAGGAGATAACATCGTCATCGAACCTGGTCTGTCCTAACACCGAAAGACGGTAGCTGCTAACGTTAGTTGTACCAAACCCTTCTTGCACTGCAACAACTCGCTAATCGAAAAAACATAAGCAATATCAACTTACCGTGTGTTTTTTTTTGTTGTTGTTGGAAAAACGGAAGCTTCCTATTCTTGGTCCTCGTTGAGAAGCATCGTGACGCAATCATGAATTACTACAAACTGAACGATTATAATTTGAATTTGTGAGTGACAGACAAGTGGAAGGGTGGGGGCACATTGGGGGGCCAATCAGTTTTCAAGAGGGGCCAGTGCCCCCATGGCCCCTCCCCTGGCTACGCCACTGGTCCAGATACTGGATAGAGAGAGAGAGAGAGTAAACTTTTACTCTATAATAAAAATGTAAATCCGTGGGTCACATGCATTTCAAACAGTAGCGCACGAATAGTAGAGATCATGTACCAACCACGTTTCGTTTCACCACTAATGATAACATATGATTAATATTCCAGGATTACAAAAACAGTATTAATTTATTACATTGTTAATTGTAACAAACTGTTTTTACATTAAAATTTACGCATTTAGCATGCACGTTTATCTAAAGCGACTTTGGCTATTTGCAACTGAATGTTTCTGAGTAACTTACGTTAGGCCTCTCTGTGCATTTGAATCGAACGCGCCATTCTCTTACCACATGAAAGCTTAAAATGAACATCGACAAACATTGAAAATAGCTATAAGAATTATTTTAAAAATAAAGTTATATACACCACTACTTTTACATAACTGTCAAGATTATAAAAGGCATTCTAATAACTTTCATAACAACTGCAATGATTGCAACTGAGATGTGTTAGCATAAGTTACGTTTATATAAGTTACAACGCTTAATGAATTTCTAATTCAGTAAAGCCATCTTGGACCACCATTGTGGACATCGACCGACCCAGGGCACGTGCCGTGGCCTTCGTCGCTCATTATGCGAGGTCTGTGGCAGTATGCAGCTCACTCATACGAGTTGGGTCGGACTTCCCGCCGTCCAAATCCTTCAGCACTTTCGCCTAAAAAACCTGGAGGACCGCCATGGCGTGGAGAGCGGAGGCGGTTCGTCCAGCAGCATTGGACGAGTGTCGAAGAGAGCTTACATGCTCTGGACGGGAGTCTAGGTCGACGCCCCCAAGTGGCAGCCGTCTGCGGGCATAAGTGCCCCGCGACTGCACGCTCCACCCGGGGGACGTCAACATAGCCTCTACCCGCCCCACTAACCAGGGAAGTTACAGCCACCGAATCCTCCTGCCTGAAACGTGCCAAAAAGGGGCGCATTCCAGGACTTGGCGAGCTCGTCATGCACCTCCGGGAAGAATGCTAACGGAGCGGGGCGTGACCTTTGACCACGCCCCTGAAACCACACATCTAGCCGCGAGCGTTCCGGGGAGGGTGTGTTACACCCTGCAACCCGATGCACGCGGCTTCCCCGGGAAAGCATGGCCGACATCTCAGCATCAGTCTCCTCCGGAGCTTGACTGCCTGACGACAGGAGATCAGAGGAGTCTTCCACATCCGATGCCAGCAGGCAGCTGTCCGACGCAGCGACAGAGATAGCGTCATCATCCGTGTGCGAAGTCTTACCACTATGAGACGGCCGTCTTTCGCTCGTAGGGGACGAACCAGGTGATAGTTGGTCCGCGAGCATGAAGCTGACGGAGCAACATCTATCGAAGTCCCCAAACCACCCCCGTCGTTCACCAAAGCGGTCAACCTCGCCGAAACGGCAGCCGAACACGCCTTGCAAACAGAAATGGTGGTGGCAGCACTCGAAAGAACGTAGCCAACCGTGACCGCAACACCCTGATTGTTATGTCCGCACACACGGGACATACCGCATCAGTGAAACCTGCCTCATCATGCTTGAGCCCCAAGCAAGGGACACGGGTATCATGGCCATCAGACTCCGGGACGAGTCTGTCGCACCCAAGGATACAGCTACGAGGCATGCTCGTAGCCGGAGGGACTTACCTCTTAAGGTCCGTAGCCTTCTGCCGAAACGCCCAGGGGAAGTCCACCGAAAGGGGAAGTCTGCTGCTCCGCGTCATAAATCCAGCAGGTTAAAAGTTTTCGTGTGTAGCATCAGCAAACATACAGGTTCCTCAGTACAAAGGGTAAGTGAATGACCGCCACCATCTTCCTTTATACCCGTATGTACGGGGCGGAGACTGGCGTGCGCGTGCCATTCGCCAAGCCCATTGGCGTTTTATAATTAATTATCTCGGAGAAAGTAGGTTCTCAAGATCAATCCCCAGTCAGTCTCTCACAACGTCGAGAGACCGACTGAAGGGGAATAATTTTTATAGGTGCTGTTAATCTGTCATATCTCTCAAGAACGCCTTGAATCGCTTCGTTCTTAATGAACGGAGGAACGTTCGAGAGTACAATTTTCTTTGATGGACTCGATAACGGTAGTACTGGCACAAACGTGTTATTAATCGGGATTCCGCGTTCAACCAAACTATCGACCATCTGAACTTCGGCAAGAAAAACAACAACAGCTTTGTTCATTGTAGAAGCTGACTTGATATTTAAGCCACCAACCTGTTCGCTGACTACTAACACCACATCAATCAATCAATCAATCAATCAAACTTTATTTATAAAGCTCTTTAAAACGACCGAAGTAGACCAAAGTGCTGTACAAAGAACAAAATGCAAGCAAAACAACTCATACAGCACAGCAGTGGCGGCTGGTGAAAAATATTCTCGGTGGGGCTGTGCCATACTTTTTTGTTTCCGTAACCATCGCAATAAAATTTAACACAAACTGCAGGACAGCAGTGCTCAGTGAAATAGTCAGTAATTATTTAATGCCAATATTAAAAAGTTGAGGCATTCGTACACAAAAACATAAACATCATGATGCACAAACACAAGCCTTTTATTTGCATTTAAACTGAACTTGTAAACAATTGACTATTTCTACATATAAGTAACATCTTTTGGAAAGGCTGTTGGTGCCATTGGTAGTAAATAGGCAACACAATATGCATGCTGTCAGAACAGAGTGGAAAGTGGACAATAACATTAAATTATTATAAAGTTTATAGGAATTCTTACACTGTATAAAGGATGTATAATATAGAAATGGATATCAAGTGGCTGAACTCAAACCTTTGACTGGAAGAATAGCATAAAGTATTTTATGATCAAACTAAATGTAACTAATTGTTACAGTTTTTCTCGATTGTTTAAACACAAATATTGGTACTTGAGACACAATGACCACAACATGTAACTCATTCACCAAGCCCCTGAACCAATTCTGCTAAACTACAAGCACAATTCCTGCTTTAAACTCACATTGCAGATCTAAAAGACACTTTTTTCAAAACACTACACACAATTCTCTGCATTTGGCACAATTTTCGGGCAGAAAAATCTGTTGTTTTCACAAGGAACACACTGCCATTCAAATATCCACACTGACTCATCACATGTGTAAACACATGTCACAAACGCCTCTACCCCTTCTCCAAGCTATGGAAGACACATGTGGAGATATAGCAGTTGATGCTTTTCATGGCTGGACTGAAAAACATTGCTTGTGATGTGGATGAGGTGCTGTGGTCAGACGCAAACCGAAGAGAAGATGCAGCATCGTTTTTTTACTGTAACTGTATACAGTCAATTCTTCTGTTGTTTTGTATGTACACCACTGTATGTGCAACTTTGCATTGGTTGGGATGTACACTGTACATTCTCTTTGTTGGAAAAATAAAATATATTTGTTATCGTGTATTTGTGTGTTCTGACTATAAAAACTATTTTATATATATATATATATATACTAAAAATATTTTACTACACACTTACAGTTTTTCTCGATTGTTTACACACAAATATTGGTACTTGAGACACAATGACCACAACATGTAACTCATTCACCAACCCCCTGAACCAATTCTGCTAAACTACAAGCACAATTCCTGCTTTACACTCACATTGCAGTTCTAAAACACACTTTTTTCAAAACAGTACACACAATTCTCTGCATTTGGCACAATTTTGGGGCAGAAAAATGTCTTGTTTTCACAAGGAACACGCTGCCATTCAAATATGAACACTGACTCATCACATGTGTAAACACCTTTCACAAATGTGTATACCCCTTCTCCAAGCTATGGAAGATGCATTTGGAGATATAGCAGCTGATGCTTTTCATGGCTGGACTGAAAAACATTGCTTGAGATGTGGATGAGGTGCTGTGGCCAGACCCAAACCGAAGAGAAGATGCAGCATCGTTTTTTTACTGTAACTGTATACAGTAAATTCTTCTGTTGTTTTGTATGTACACCACTGTATGTGCAACTTTGCGTTGGTTGGGATGTACACTGTACATTGTTTTTGTTGGAAAAATTAAATATATTTGTTATTGTGTATTTGTGTGTTCTGACCATAAAATCTATTATATATATATATATATATATATACACATATATATATATATATACATACATATATATATACATATATATATATATATATATATATATATATACTACAAATAATTTACTACACACTTACATATGTACTGTCTTTAGTAAGTGTAACACTGAACCATATAAAGACTAAAGTCATTATGATGAATGGAGAAGTGTTTTCCATTCATTATAGTGTTTTATATAGAGCACATCAGTGTTCAACTGGTTCTTATAAATGTCTATTCATATGATGGTTTGTGTGTGTCATTTGAAAACAAAATACCATTTTGAGAAGAAAGAACATTGTTTTGAATGTAAAGTTTAATTTTGCAGGAGAATTGAGGGGTTTTGCCCATTGTGTTTGTGTTTTTGGATTTGTGTGTAGAGTTCTGAGAATATGAGGCATGCTTTCAGAAAATGTGTGTAAACAATTGAGAAAAACTGTATATATGTACTGTCTGTAGTAAGTGTAAGACTGAACCATATAAAGACCAAAGTCATTATGATGAATGGAGAAGTGTTTTCCATTCATTATAGTGTTTTATAAAGAGCACATCAGTGTTCAAGTGGTTCTTATAAATGTCTATTCATATGATGGTTTGTGTTTGTCATTTGAAAACAAAATACCATTTTGAGAAGAAAGAACATTGTTTTGAATGTAAAGTTTCATTTTGCAGGAGAAGTGAGGGGTTTTGCCAATTGTGTTTGTGTTTTTGGATTTGTGTGTAGAGTTCTGAGAATATGAGCCATGCTTTCAGAAAATGTGTGTAAACAATTGAGAAAAACTGTAATGTGCTCCAGAACTGCAACAATTAATTGATACAAAACATATATACAGTAATATTAGCAAACACACTATTAACATTTTTTAGAGTACCATATATAACTGAATGATTTTTATGCTAAGGTCAACTATATACAAAGAAACGTGTGTGTGTGTGTGTGAAGCTACGGGAGAAGCCGCGCATATACTGCTTCCCTTTTTCGCTAGCCTGCTGTTTGATTGAGAGGTCAGGTTGATCTGGGCCCAGCTCTTTCACCCGAACTTTCTCCGACAAAGTTCTCCTCTCAAACGGATCTTGGAGGAGAGATTTCACCGAGTTAGGGTTGGGTCTTGGATGTAACGTCCGCGCTCGCCATTGTCGTTTAGTAAAAATGGCGCCCCTAGAGCCCAGTCCTTATTTTATCAGGGCTTGGGGCGATAAAATGATCGCCCTTCTTGGATTCTATTTAAGAACGCTGATTGGCTAAATTTTATGTCATACATTCATATCTTAAATTAGCAATTGGCTTAACTGCTACATAGACCCGCCTCCTTGGGGCGCTTTCTCTATCGCCCCAGAGCTGATGAAGCGGTCAGACAGGCAGAGGAAAGGTTGCAAATATGATTTTGTATCATATTTTACATGTATTACTGGGTGCATTCCATATTTAAAACACACAAATATTGACATACTGATGTTTTCCTCATTATTATTACTATTTTTGTTTTAATTGTTTTAATTTTCTTTTTTTTTGTGGCTTAAGGGGGGCGGCGCCCTAGCGCCCTCTATTGGCCGGCCGCCACTGCAGCACAGACTTTCAATGTGAAATAAAAATTATGAACAAAACCTATTTAAACACAGCCTAGACATAAAAACAATTAAAAATAAACAAATAGTCAACTCCTGGTGTTAAAGGCCAAAGAAAAAAGATGGGTTTTTAAAAGAGATTTAAAATGAGTGAGCGAAGTGGCCTGTTTTATCTGCAGAGGCAGATCATTCCACAATTTTGGAGCTGCCACAGCAAAGGCGCGGTCCCCTCTGAGTTTACGATTTGTTTTGGGCACCTGTAGGAGCAGTTGATCAGCTGACCTAAGAGAACGAGTGGGTGTGTAAAAATGTAATAACTCAGAGATGTAAAGTGGGGCGAGACCATTTAGTGATTTAAAAACAAATAAAATAATTTTAAAATTAATCCTGAACTGTACGGGCAGCCAGTGAAGCGAAGCTAAAATGGGGGAAATGTGCTCATATTTACGCGTTCCTGTTAAAAGACGTGCTGCCGCATTTTGTACCATTTGGAGACGAGCTAAAGAAGACCCACTAACCCCCACATAAAGTGCATGACAGTAATCCAGCCGACTAGTAATAAAGGCATGGATTACTGTCTTAAATTGTTCTCTTTGTAAAAACGGCTTTATTTTGGCCAGCTGCCTCAGCTGGAAAAAACTTGTTCTAACTACGGCACTAATCTGACAGTCAAGCTTTAGGTCTGCGTCAATTTTAACCCCCAAATTAGTGATAACTGGTTTAGTATACTGGGCCAAATCACCCAACTCGACAGAACGGGCCCCATTTGAGCCACCAAAAATCATCACTTCTGTTTTTTTTGCATTAAAACTTAAAAAATGTATAGCCATCCAGGCCTTTACATCAACAAGACAATCTAATATCCGTCTGGCAGTGTCATTCTTTTTAAGAGGCATGTAAATCTGACAATCATCAGCATAGCAGTGAAAAGATATGCCATGCTTCCTAATTATAGAGCCAAGAGGCAGCAGATAGAGAGAGAAGAGAAGAGGGCCCAAAACTGAGCCCTGAGGGACCCCACAAGAGAGAGGGACAGAAGAGGACTCAGAGTTCCCATAGCTGACACAGAGAGTCCGACCTTCCAGATATGACCTAAACCATTCAAATGTTATGCCCTTTATGCCCACCCAATGCTCCAGACGAGAAATCAGAATTTCATGGTCCACAGTATCGAATGCAGCAGTCAAGTCAAGAAGCACAAGAACAATATAGTCTCCAGAATGGGTTGCTAAATAAATATCGTTAAAAACCTTTATAAGAGCAGATTCTGTACTGTGCAAAGATTTGAAACCGGACTGGAAAACTTCAAAAATATTATTGTCTTTCAAAAAAGACATTAATTGATTACAGACTATCTTTTCAAGGATTTTTGAAAGAAAAGGCAGTTTTGAAATAGGTCTAAAATTTGCAAGATCCGTAGGATCAAGATCAAGTTTTTTGAGCAACGGTTGCACTACTGCATGTTTAAAAATTTTAGGGACCACACCTGAAGACAGACTGCTATTTACAACTGCAAGAACCGACGGTCCTATAGTAGAAAAGACATCCTTAAAGAGTCGAGGAGGTATAGCATCATGTGGGGAACCAGATGGCTTCAAATGGCCAACAATCTCCTGCAACACACACAAAGTCACAGGCTCAAACCTATCGAAGACAGCAGAGACGAGAACGGAGACTGAGGGGTCAACACAAGCGGTGTATTCGCCGGCAGAAGGTGACGTTAAAGCTCTAATAGAAGTAACTTTACCAATAAAGAAGCTTAAAAAGTTTTCACAGTCAGCCGGGGAGGCATCAACACAGACAGTTTGCGGAACATTAATAACTGAATCAATAGTCTTAAACAAAACACGAGGCTTATTACAATTCAAAAGAATAATATTAGAGATATATATTCTTTTAGCGTCCTTCACAGTAATCTGATAATGACGCCAACAGTCCCTTAGCTTTCCAAATGACACTTGCAACCTATCTTTTTTCCATTTGCGCTCGGCTTGACGGCACTTGCGTCTGACAGAACGCACTATGTCATTTTGCCATGGTTCACCTTTTACTTTTGGCTGCCTGAGTTTCAGTGGGGCCACAATATCTATAACAGATTTGCAGGTGGACTGTAACCATGTGCTAAGCTTCTATGAATCATTATTTATCTGCTGTGATATAAGAGAACTCTGATTAAAAACAGAAGAAAATTTAACAGCAGTAGAAGGGTTTATAATGCGACAGGGCCGAGGAACAATGCAAGGTTTGTTTGTATTACAGGCAGGAGCAATTTCAAATAGTATAGGCATGTGGTCAGAAAACACTGCGTCACCTATCTCTAGGTTATGAACAGGTAAGCCAAAAGATAAAACAAGATCAAGTGTATGTCCACGGTCATGTGTGGGGCCAGACACAGACTGTGTGAGATTAAAAGAGTCCATGAGCTGTAAAAAGTCCTTTGCCATTGGGGTGTCAATACAACACACATGCACATTAAAATCCCCAACAATGAGGACACGGTCATATTTAGGCATAATTTCAGCCAGGAAGCCAGAAAACTCATTTATAAAATCTTTGTTATATTTGGGCGGCCGATAGACCACTGCACATAATATAGTATGAGAACGACCCAGCTCAAATAAACAAAGTTCAAAACTGCCAAAGGGTAGTGATAAAAATATCTGTTTACATTTATAAGTGTTCTTATAAACAGTTGCTATTCCTCCTCCTCGACCCGTCGTCCGCGGGGAGTTTAAATAGCTGCAATCATGCGGTAAAAGCTCGGAGAAAACGCTGGACTCACCAACACTCAGCCAAGTCTCAGTCACACAGAGAAAATCCAGTCCTCGTGAGGTGAAAAAATCCCTTAGGATAAACGATTTGTTAGCTAGTGATCTAGCATTTACTACTCCAATCCTGGCAGGGGCCGACAGGTCTACGATGCTGTCTTTCCGAGAGACCCGGCACAGAGGCCGCAGGTCCTTCAGGTTCACCCCACGCCAACGGGGGCGAGGAGAACAAGGAGCGCGGGCCTGGAACTCCTCATTCGGTCCGACGACAGGTACCAACCAGGCGTCGACGGGGTCCAGCGATCGGCGAGAAATAAAAAGTCGAGTCCCCGCTTGGTTCTTGGTCCAGGAAATAATGGAAAGGTGCGCCAGCCAAGCCTTCGTTCTCACCAGCCGGCCGCTGCGTTTACCCCGGCGACGGTGTCGTTTACGCCGGTGATGTAAAGCCGTTAAACGGCAAAGGGAAGCTGGGATCTCAGATAGGAACGGGGGGAGTGTATTTTGTTCACCATGATCAAACTTAACAGTAAGTCGGAGATCCAGTAAACTTTGGCGCTCATACACCAGTAGAGAGTCAACATGTTGAACGACGAGTGACACAAACAGCACAAATACACACAAAGACTGCAGGATGAGACGGCGGGCCACACACACTGGCGCCATCTTCAAATTGTGAAGAAGAAGTTGTGGACAAATTGTGGACATCTTCCACAGATATTGAATCATCAGGTCGCATTTCAAACCATGCCTAAGGCTCAAGCGTGAGAAATCTCCACTTGACGCCATTGTCTAGGTTTGCCGACCGTAGTCAGCGCTAAAGAAAGTTTGTTAAATCAAAATCTTAATCCTTTAACGAAAGAAAGAAATACAAAATGTAATCAAAACGAACTCTCAAAAAAATCTTCCCATTACCCACAATCCAGAGAGAGAGAGAGATCCTTCTAATAGACTCAGAAGGAGTCCTTCTTTTAGTCCGTCTATTGTCCTTCTAATAGACTCAAATGGGAAGTTTATAGATGAAAAGAAGCTATTCCCTAAACACAGGGTGTCCAAACTCTGGTGCCCAAATACTCACAGCGCCCTAAAGCTGCTAAACGAGGAAAAACTAGGATCACCGAAACACATAATAATCCACACTGGCACAAACGACCTGAGAGCACAACAGGAAAGAGTGGCCACATCACTACAGAGAGTGATCGAGAAAGCCACATCCACCTTCCCAAATGCTCAAATTACAGTGTCCACACTGCTGCCACGGAAAGACTTCCACTTAGACACAATTCAACGAATAAATGCATCCCTCTCAAGAACCTGCGCACTAAAAACTCATGTGCACCTGGCACATCACCCAACCCTGGACCTCACATGCCTTTATGACCATGTACACCAAAAACTCAGACATTATCATCCTACAGGAGACATGGAGCAGAGGAGACAGACCCACGGGTCGCCCTACAAACTACAGAGAATTCATCCTCCCGTCCACCAAACTACCGGGAGTCACACAAGGCAGAGACTCAGGCGGAATGCTGATCTGGCATAAGTCCGATCTCGCCCACTCAATAAAAACTATTAAAACGGGCCTGTTCTATACATGGTTGGAAATAAACAAGTCCCTTACTTCTACAGAGAAAAATATCTTCCTGTGTGCAACCTACATCCCGCCTGCAGAGTCACCGTACTTCATCGAAGACAGCTTCACAACCCTAGAAGGAGAAATCAACTACTTCCAGTCACAGGGCAATGTTCTGATCTGCGGTGACCTGAATGCCAGGACCGGTGAAGAACCAGACACACTTCACTCCCAGGGAGACAAACACATTCCAGGAGCAGACGTCTTTCCTCCACCTACGCAAACAAAAAGACTCAACTATGACAAAACTACAAACAAAAACGGATTACAACTTCTCCATCTGTGTCGTACACTGGGTCTGTACATAGTCAATGGCAGACTGCGCGGAGACTCATATGGTAGGTATACTTATAGTTCCAAGATGGGTAACAGTTCAGTAGACTACTTCATCACCGATCTAAATCCAAATTCTCTCAGAGCGTTTACAGTTAGCACACTAACCCCCTTATCAGACCACAGTAAAATTACTCTTTACCTAAACAGATCTAAACCTAACACTGAGGCACCAAATCAAACTCAACTCCATAGCCTTAAACACGCATACAGATGGAAACAAAATAGTGAAGATATATACCAAAGCGTAATATGTGAACCAAAAATTCAAAACCTACTTAATAAATTCCTAGATACGCCATTTCCACACAATAACGAAGGCGTAAACTTAGCAGTAGACAGAATTAACAATATATTTACAATATCTGCAACACTAGCCAACCTAAAATCAACAAATACGAAAACAAAAAAGAGACCTGCCAATGAGAAATGGTTCGACAATGAGTGTAAAAACCTTAGAAAAGAAGTACGAATTCTGTCAAATCGGAAACACAGAGATGCGGATAATGTAAACACACGCCAACTCTACCATGAAAAACTTAAAGAATATAAAGACACCCTAAGGACAAAAAAGAAACAAGATATACAAAATCAGCTAAGAGCAATTGAACAATCTCTAGAAACTAACCGCTTCTGGGAACATTGGAACGCACTTAATAAATCTCACCATGAAGAACTACCCATTCAGAACAGAGATGTATGGATAAACCACTTCTCTAACCTCTTTAGTAATATAAACAACAACCACGAACAAACTACCCTTGAAGACAAACTAAGCACCCTAGAATCAACTATTAAAGATTACCAAAACCCTTTAGATTACCAAATTACACTAGAGGAACTATGCGTTAATATATGCAAACTTAAATCCAGAAAAGCAAGCGGAATTGATGGCATTCTTAATGAGATGATTAAAAACACGGACCAAAAATTCAAACTTGCCATCCTCAAACTGTTAAACACCATCCTTAATACAGGTATATTCCCCAGCATCTGGAACCGAGGTCTTATTACCCCAATCCATAAAAGCGGAGACAAATTCGACCCAAATAACTACCGCGGAATATGCGTAAACAGCAACTTAGGTAAACTCTTCTGTAACATCCTAAACAGCCGACTCACCAACTTTCTAAATGACAGAAACATTCTGAGAAAATGCCAAATCGGTTTCCAACCAAAATACCGCACATCAGATCATATTTATACCCTTCATACTCTAATCGACCAAGAAATTAACCAAAATAAAGGAAAACTCTTCTCATGCTTTGTTGACTTTAAAAAAGCTTTTGACTCAATCTGGCATGAGGGGCTTTTCTTTCAGCTTATTCAATGCGGCATTGGAGGAAAAACCTACGACATCATCAAATCAATGTACACGGATAACAAATTTGCAGTTAAAATAGGCAACAAGCACACAGACTTCCTCTCCCAGAGTCGTGGAGTAAGACAGGGCTGTAGTCTGAGTCCTACTCTATTTAACATCTACATTAATGAATTAGCTCGAGCTTTAGAACAGTCACCAGCACCTGGTCCCATCCTACTAGACACTGAAGTGAAATGCCTTCTGTTTGCAGATGATCTGGTGCTGCTGTCACCCACAAAAGAGGGTCTACAGCAACATCTAGACATCCTGCACACTTTCTGTCAAACATGGGCGCTATCAGTGAACCTTAAAAAGACCAAAGTTATGATATTCCAGAAAAGGCATAGTCGACAAAACCAACATCACAACTTTAAACTCAAGATTAGATTAGATTAGATTCAACTTTATTGTCATTACACATATACAAGTACAGTGTAACGAAACGTAGTTTAGGTCTAACCAGAAGTGCAGTTAGCAAGTGCAGGATATACAGTTAGAATAAATACAGAATACAATATGAAAAATATAATACAGTGGGCATGGACTATAAAAATATTTTGCAGTAGGTGTGTTCTATGAAAATATGACAGTAACTATGAACAATATATACAGATGACTATATACTATGAGCATTAATGTACAGGTGGATATGAACAGATAATAATTTAGACTAAAATAGTGCAAGTGACTTAGGTATGCATAAATTATTGACATTAGCTATTAAAGTTGCAGTGCAATAGGTGAGTTAATGCAGTTGTAGAAGTTGATGCAGTTATTAAAGTTACGGTGCAATATACGAATTAATGTAGTTAATAGGTTGCAGTCCAGAAGATGAGTTAATGCAGTTAATAAGGTTACAGAGCAGTAGATTAGTTAATGCAGTTATTGAAGTTACAGTGCAATTGATGACTAGATGCAGTTAATAGAATTACCGTGCAGTTGATTAGTTAATGCAGTTATTGAAGTTACAGTGCAATTGATGACTAGATGCAGTTAATAAGGTTACAGAGCAGTAGATTAGTTAATGCAGTTATTGAAGTTACAGTGCAATAGATGACTAGATGCAGTTAATAGAATTACAGTGCAGTAGATAGGTTAATGCAGTTATGGAAGTGGTCCATTAGTGCAAATGAGCATTCAGTTAAATATTCCTGGTGTGCAAGTGAGCAGTATAGAGTGCAAATGATGCTGTGTGTGTGTAAACAGTCCGGTAGAGCAGATACATGAAGTACTGGTGTGTACAGTTCAGTCATGCATGCAGCCCTGTAGTGCAATGTAAACAATGTTGTAGCAGCATTGGAGTTAAGGGTATGAGAGGTAGTGGAATCAGTGGGGGGCAGAGTTCAATGATGAAACAGCTCTGGGAAAAAAGCTGTTTCTTAGTCTGCTGGTTCTTGTCCGGAGGCACCGGAAGCGCCTACCGGAAGGCAGGAGAGTAAACAGTCTATGAGCGGGGTGAGAGGAGTCCTTGAGAATGCTGCGAGCTCGACGCAGACAGCGTTTCTTCTGGATGTCCTCAATGGCAGAAAGTGTAGTCCCTGTGATGCGCTGGGCTGTTTTCACCACCCGCTGCAATGCCTTGCGCTCAGCAACAGAACAGTTCCCGTACCAGACTGTGACACAGTTGGTCAGGATGCTCTCTATCGTGCAGCGATAGAAGTTCACCAGGATAGTTGAAGACAGTTGGTTCTTCTTCAGTGTCCTCAGAAAGAAGAGACGCTGGTGAGCCTTCTTGACCAGGCATGAGGTGTTGGTGGTCCAGGACAGATCCTCCGAAATGTGGGTCCCCAGGAACTTAAAACTGGAAACACGTTCAACAGCCATTCCATTAATGTGGATGGGGTCGTGTGTGTCTCCTTTCGCCTTCCTGAAGTCCACGATGATCTCCTTTGTCTTGGAGGTGTTAAGGAGCAGATTGTTGGCTGAGCACCATGTGGCCAGGTGCCGGACCTCCTCCCTGTACGCAGTCTCATCGTTGTTGCTGATGAGACCAATCACTGTTGTATCGTCTGCAAACTTGATGAAGGAGTTAGATCCGTTCACAGGCCTGCAGTCGAGTGTGAAAAGGGAGTAGAGGAAGGGGCTCAGTACGCAGCCCTGTGGTACACCAGTGTTGAGGGTGGTGGTGGTGGAGCAGATGGGGCCTAACCTAACAAGCTGAGGCCTGTTCGTCAGGAAGTCCATAATCCAATTGCAGGTAGGGTTGTTGATGCCTAGGTTTCCAAGTTTGACGATTAGCTTGGAAGGGATGACGGTATTGAACGCAGAACTGAAGTCTACGAACAGCATACGTGCATAAGTGTCCTTGTTGTCCAGATGTGTGAGCACGGAGTGCAGCGCCATGGACACTGCATCATCTGTGCTCCTATTGTTGCGATAGGCAAATTGGTATGGGTCCAGTGTGGGTGGTAAAGAGTCCTTTAGGTGTGCCAGGACCAGCCGCTCAAAGCACTTCATGACAATTGGTGTGAGTGCTACCGGGCGGTAGTCGTTCAGGCACGTCGGGTTTGAATGTTTTGGGATGGGCACAATGGAGGTGGATTTAAAACATGCTGGAACCACTGCTTGGGCGAGGGACATATTGAATATGTCCGTGAAGACCCCAGCGAGCTGCTCTGAACATGCCCGGAGTACGCGACCAGGGATGCCATCTGGGCCAGCAGCCTTGCGCGCGTTGATCCGACTTAGTGCATTGTGAACATCAGTGGAGTTAAGTGTGATGATTGGGTGGTCAGCAGAGGGTGTGAGCTTGGTAGCTGTTTCCTTATTGTCTCTCTCAAAGCGAGCATAAAAGTCATTAAGCTCGTTCAGGAAGACGGCATCTGTGGCTATGGGGGTGGAGTGGTTAGGTTTGTAATCACTGATGGCCTGGATGCCCTGCCACATGCGTCGAGGGTCAGAATTGGAAAAATGCTCCTCTAGCTTCAGCTTATAGCAGTGCTTGGCCTTTTTGATGCCCCTCTTCAGGTTTGCCCTAGAAGTACTATAGGCATGTGCATCATCCGATCGGAAGGCAGTGTTACGTGCTTTCAACAGGAGGCGCACTTCCTTGTTCATCCATGGCTTCTGATTAGGGTACGTGGTGATCTGCTTCTGGGTTGTGACACTATCAATGGTGGAATTTATGTAGTCCAAAACAGAAGAGGTGTAGCTGTTGATGTCCGTGTGAGAGCCACTGGTGGCCTGAGAAGCAAACAGACTCCAGTCTGTGTGTAGAAACCTTTCCTGGAGTGTAAAGTCTGCCCCCGCAGGCCACACCTTGATGGTCTTCACTGATGGCTTCACACGATTAATGAGGTTAATGTACTTGGGGGTGAGGAACAAAGAAAGGTGATCAGATTGTCCCAGGTGGGGGAGGGGTGTCGCGGCGTAAGCTTTAGCCATGTTTGTGTAGACATGGTCCAAAGTTTTGTTTCCTCTTGTGTGGCAGGAAACATGCTGATGAAATTTAGGGAGCACTGTCTTTAAGTTTGAGTGATTAAAATCTCCCGCAACAATAAATGCAGCCTCCGGGTGAGCAGTCTGTTGTTTACTGATGGCTGCATGAAGTTCTTTCATAGCAAGCTTGGCATCAGCATCCGGTGGAATATAAGCTGCCGTTATAATGGTGGAAGTGAATTCCCGTGGCAGATAAAACGGTCTACATTTAACCATGAGAAACTCAAGGTTAGCCGAGCAGTGTCTCCCGACAATAACAGAGTTCGTGCACCAAGTTTTGTTGATGTAGATGCACAATCCACCTCCTCTTGTCTTACCGGATTCCTCTGCCGTTCTATCCGCCCGGTGTGTGTTGTAGCCCGCTAACTCAATAGCGTTGTCCGGTATACCGCTGTGAAGCCATGTTTCCGTGAAGATTATGACATTGCAGTTCAAAAGTCTTTTGCTGTTGATGATGCGGAGTCTGATCTCGTCCATTTTGTTCACTAATGATCGAACATTAGCAAGGAAAATGCTGGGTAAAGAGAGCCGGTGTGGTGTTAGCTTTAGCCTAGCTCTTAGCCCTCCGCGCTTCCCCCGCCTTTGTTTACGATCTCGACGCCGCCGACGAGCACTTCCGCCCGGCCATGTGAGGTGCGCAGCATCGGATGTTCTGACGATCTCAGGGACGAGTTTAATGTTGCTGATGCAACTTCCGGACATGCGTAAACTGATATCCAAAAGCTCCTGTCGGGTGTACGATGTAAATGCACAACTGTTCTGGACGAACAGACCCGAGATGAGCAAGAAATACACTATATAAAAGCTAAAACTGGAGAGACGCTGAGCCTCGCGATGTACTCGCGCCGCCATCTTGGTCCAATCAACAACGTGCCTTTAGAGCAAACCCAAAACTACACATATCTCGGTATAAACATCAGTAACACCGGAAACTTAAACAAGGCAGTGAACGACCTGAGAGACAAGGCACGAAGAGCTTTTTACGCTATCAAAAGGAATATAAAAATCCACATCCCAGCTGGAATTTGGCTTAAAATAATCCAATCCGTTATAGAACCAATAGCACTTTATGGATGTGAGGTTTGGGGTCCCCTCACCAACCAAGAGTTCACCAAATGGGACAAACACCCAACTGAGACTCTGCAAACAGAAATGTGTAAAAACATTCTACGGGTACAACGCAAAACCCCAAACAACGCCTGCAGAGCAGAATTAGGACTATATCCTCTAATAATT
>NC_136769.1:25842479-25894979 GCF_947034865.1 Barbatula barbatula | reverse complement strand
TCGGACGCTTGTACAGGATTCGCCAACTACCATTAGGGGAAGAGTCAGTGCCAGACCTCTGCCCATTTCGTCGAAAGAACCCCAGTCAAAGAATGTAAATTCGACACCTTTACACAGGTGACATAAAGGGTTTTTTTTCTCACCGACTCAAAATCATCCATTTGTGGAGTTCTGAAAGACAGTAGACCTCCCCTGTCTTCCTACCAGTCCCCCACCGCAGCTCTTACAGTCAGAGAAGGAAACCCATACTCACATCCACCTCTCCATTCATCTGTTAACGCTGGATTGTCCAGAAAGGCACGATAGTTAAAGTCCAGTTCTCCAATCACCTCTGTGGTGAGCTTTTGCAATATTCGTGTTGACTTGACTCCGGTTTCCTGCCCAATGATTCCAGACTAGTGTGTAGTATATGACCCAGCTTTGTGGAGCCGGTGGTTGTAACACATTAAATCTGCCACCAAGTTATTGGCAATCAAGACTCTCCCCCTGTAGGACAGTTTGGGTAGCAACCATGTCCAGCGAGACAATCGGGTGCATACTTTCTCCATAACACCCTCCCAATTTAACTTCTGAAAGTCATTTGAACCAAAATGAACTCCTAATATTTTTAACTCTGCTTTGCCCCAATTAAGCTTTCCTGGCAATGATGACAAACAATATAGAGGATCTTGACCTGCCCAAAAAGCCCCACTTTTGTCCCAATTTACCTTTGCTGATGAAGCCCTCTCATATAAATGAAGGACCTCAGACAGAGCAGCAATATCTTGCCCACCGCTAACCAACACAGTTACATCATCAGCATAAGCAGTACTAGAGACATTTGTATTCTGAATCACATTTGGTATTGAAAACCCACATAAAGTCTTTCTTAAATTGAAAAGTAGAGGCTCAATAGCAATACTGTACAACAAACCAGACAACGGACAACCTTGCCGTATTCCTCTTTGGACAGAAATTGGTTTACTCAAACCGCCCCCAACTTTCACCATACACGAAGCCCCAGCATAAAGGAGTTGTATCCAATTTAAAAACCCTTCCCCTTCCCCAAACCCAAAAACTTAAAGTAAATTGAATAAATAACTGTGATCTACCCGATCAAAAGCCTTTTCCTGATCTAGGGCAACTAATCCAACTCCTAAATTAAATGTTTTACAAATGTCTAAAATATCTCGTACTAAAAACAAATTATCCATTATTGACCTATTTGGTGTGCAATATGTCTGATATTTATGCACTATTGTGTGTACATATTTCTTTAACCTATTGGCAAGACATTTTGACAAGATCTTGTATTCCGTGGTCAATAAGGCAACAGGCCTCCAATTCTTTAACAGAGACAGATCTCCCTTCACCCTCTCATTTAAAAAGGACCCCAACTCACACCTTTTTTGTTGTAAACAGTAAGACAAACCAGGATCATGTCCATCCATCAAATCTTTCTCTATTGAAACTATAGATCGTTCAAGAGTTTGAATGACTTTCTTTATCATATTTGTGGAATTAGCTGTATATTGCTGAAAAAACATTTGTGTTTGTGTTTTTCCAATCTCCCACCATTGTCTTAAATTTTCAAAAGTATGTTTTGTTTTTTTCCAACACTCACAGAAAACTTCAAAATGTTTACAGAAATTAACATCCTGCAATAATTTGGCATTAAAGTGCCAATATGAAGATCTCCTTGAAGACTTTGATAGCACCAGTGACATTAAAACCATATGATGGTCTGAAAACCGCACTGGAACATTTGAGCACTCAACAACCCGATTACTAGAACATCTAGACATATAGATTCTGTCCAACCGGGCAGCACTCACTCTATCATCAGATGCTTTTACCCACGTATATTGTCTGGCAGTATTATGTTTAATCCTCCACATATCTAATAATTCAGCCTCTTTTACTAGTCTAGACAGGCAAATGGAAGATTGCATATGAGGTTCCTCAGAAGTTTGATCAATGGTAAAATCTTCTGTGCAATTCCAGTCTCCCCCAACTATCACATTATCCGTACTGTGACACTGTTTCAATATTCCACTTAAAATCTTAAAAAAAGTGATTCTCTCATGTCCCACATTCGGTGCATACACATTTATGAGACAAAAAAGAAAAGCTTCAATTTCAGCCTTCACTAAGACAAGACGACCTTTTATAACTTCTTCAGAGCTTAAAATATTAACTCTTGTCTCTGGAGAAAAAAGAATCGCCACACCTGCACTAAGATTTGTCCCATGACTAAGTATCTGTTGCCCCTTCCAGCACATTTTCCAATCAGATTCATTATCTACATCACTATGAGTTTCCTGAAGCAACACAACATTTAGTCTTTTTAGCTGTATGCTTTCTAATAACAAATCACGCTTATGTCTATCCCTCCCACCATTAACATTAATGGAGCCCACCCTCAAATTATCCATACATGTATTTAAGAGGAGGAAAAACAGACACAACAGAAAAGGGAAACAGGAGAAAAAACCCATGTGATGCATTCCTGATCAGTTCTTTCCCTTTCCTTTCCATTCCTTTCCTACTCCTTCTTATCACTGTTAGATGCTTCTTTCGTCGAAAACGCTTTTTTTCACTCAAAATATCGAACCCAACTGTTTTTTGAAGAACTGTAACAGACCTAACAAACTTCTCAATGTCTGGGAAAAAATCTTTACATTTACATTTACATTTAGTCATTTAGCAGACGCTTTTATTCAAAGCGACTTACAGATGAGACATTCACCTGTTTGCCAAAAGTATCATCCAAGCAGTGATTTATCTCCTCAAGGGGATACAAAGACACCTCCTTTTGAAGATCTCCCTGTGACCTCTCAATATCAATTGAATCTGTATCATCAGACAATGCTATCATTGCCTGTACAAGTTAATAACCCACTCGGATTGATTTCATCAGATTCCTCACCATTAAATTTACTTTGCTCAACGTTACTGATATCTGGTACAATAACGCTAGTTCCAGCTGTGGGGTTCTCATCATTCGCAGTGCGAGTGACGTCACCAGCGCTGCACTCAGCCGACTGTATCAACACCGCAGACACTGGCTCATAGATGACGCGCGCTACTGTATCAGTATCTGACTGCAACCCAGAAGGACCTGCGATTTCATTGTCAACTGAGATGATTACAGCAATTACCTCCCCCTCCAAAACTATTTGTTTCGCTCCTCCATTCTCTTTACGTGGACACGCAAACCGCTTATGCCCTATGTCACCACAATCAAAACATCGCAAGTTACCAGTAGTTGCATAAACCATATAAGATCTCCATTCATGCTTTACACGGAAAGAAACATCCAAAGTATTTTCTGGAGAGTCCAAAACCATGTACACTTGTCTTCTAAAAGACTGAACATGCTTTAAAGACGGATGTTTACAACCTAAAGAGATCGTTCTGAACTCGCTAGCAAACTTTCCGAATCTCACCAATTCACGTTCCAACGCCTCATTAGAAATGAAAGGCGGAATATTTGAAATAATGATTTTACTAGAATGTGCATAAAGCGGAGTAACCTGCACAAGATTATCACGTATGACAATACCATTTTCAATCAACCTGCAAGCAGTGTTTTTCTCTTTTACAAATACAACAACCGCTTTGTTCATTCTGGAGGCATAAATAATGCTTTCAAACCCTACCTCATCTCCCACTGCCACGAGAAAGTCCTCGACCATAACACCGTCATCAGGTACACACCAGTAGTATAATCATATACTATGTGTCAAAATGTTTGATTGATTTATGACCCTCCTGTCTGTCATCCTGACATCCTGTCAGTCAGATCTTCTTTATCCGCTGTGTCCAGTCAATCTTATTGACATTTGATGTTTTATGACTGTTGTAGGGGGGCCTATGGCCCCCACTTTTCCTGCAGGGGAAGCCCCCCAAACCCCAACACCTTTTCAACCTGGCTGGTTTTTCTATCAGGACACATGCTGTGAAATGTGTTTTGTGTATTAGCAAATTAGAGAGAGATAGAGGCATGGATAGAGGCATGGATAGAGGCATGGATAGGCTAACTCATGTAATATGTTCGATTGTCACGGCGGTCTTAGTTAAATTTTGTAACAATGTGATAAGACATGTCCCCATGTCATTCAAAATAGTTTTTTGTAACATGGAATGATTTGTCACGGTCGGTCTTAGTTAAATTTTGTAACAATGTGATAAGACATGTCCCTATGTCATTCAAATTAGTTTTATGGCCTGTCACTCCAAAAAGGATAGTTTTATGGCCTGTCAATCTAAAAAGGATAGTTTTATAGCCGACTTGTCTATCTAAAACCATGTACCATCAATAAATGTGTTTTTCATCCTTTTGACATGACATCACCGAGGGGTCACATAACCGTATGAAAGCTGTTTGTGTATTTTAAATGAATGAGAGAAATCATGTAAATGTTTGTGTGATGTTTCTTCTAAGAGTTACTTTGAAAAAAGTGTTCAAGACAGACATCTAGATTTAATTTAGGATATAGCTATGCCTAGACGAGCCGTCTGTATGTGTAAACCTAAGCCATGGTGATGTTCTTGTTATGCGGTTTGTTTGATAGAGACATTTGGTAGACAAACGCTGTTACATGTCTACTAGTGTTGTTAAGACATGTAATGAAACAAAACATAAGATTGAGTAAAAAAAATAGAAAAGGTAATAACTTTTCATACACTTATAAGAGGTGCTACTTTTGGTTGATTTACCAATACATAGTTTTGTAGTTGTTATTGTAATGTTTTAGTGATGGTTTTGGTTATGTTTATATGTTGGTTTTGGTTATACCTTAATCAATTTACCTACTAGGTATACAGGGAATACACACAGCTTTTGGGTGTAAATTTGAAATATGTTAATGATGGACCCCCCACTACGTTCACAAATGGTCTGGTTTCTTTAAAAAGTTTAAAAGAGGGTTCTTGTAGTCACGAGTCCTTGTGTCGAGATGTACGGACGTGTTGTGGTAACAGATATTTAATACTCTTTTGTTGTATTGAAAATAACTTACAGTTTTCTAAAATGACAAGCTTTCTGACCAACATGTTGGTTTTCATTTTCTCTTTATAACAAAAATGTCTGTATATAACTTTTTGTTACGGTTGTTGGGGGTGCATTAAACGATCCGAGATATTCTTGGCTTGCAGAAGAACTAAATGCTCTAAATAGGTACGTGTGTGTCATGAAACTGCTCCGAGACAGGCAGGTCAGATCCAAATGCAGCTTTATTTCAAAGAATGGTCAAAACAGGCAGTGATCAACAACAGCGTATGGTATGTTAGGGAATATCCAGAACCGTCAACAGTCACAAGCAGAGGTCAGGGCAGGCAGGCAGCAGAGAATCGTAATCAACATCAAAAGTCCAAGGTAATACACGGAAGAATAAATACAGGAACCGCTCAGAAATGTAGACAGGCTAACAAGACTTCGCAGTTTGTGAATAAGTGCACATGGTATATATAGAGTGAGATTAACAGGGTGATGAGATACAGGTGAATGTAATCAGTGATGATGAGTCCGGGAGTTTTGTGAGTGAATGATAAGTTGCGATTTTACGTCGTTTGGATCTGATTAGCGACGATCAGCGGCGTTTGCGTGATGAAAGACGGCGGGACAGAAGGGAAAGTTAAGGAGTGTCATCACCGCAACTTCAGTATCACTGAGAGAAGGTCTTGCGAGACAACGATTGATTCGTAAGGCTCTAAAAGACATTCAGGACGGTCAAGCGCAAAGTGTTGTATTATTTATGGAGATCATTAACATGGGCAGACGCAGATCTGGTGAGTAAACACCGTGCATATAAATCACTTTGCACATGTTTTAATGTTTTATTGTTTTTGTTTTTATTGATACTGTTTGTATGTGTTATTGTTTTTAAAAAGTGTGTATATGAGGGGTTTCAACAGTGTTTTTAAAAAGTTTTAAATAAAATATTGTGAAATGGCCGCAAAACGTTGTCAGGGGTCAGATGATTCTGAAAGTGAGTCAGCGGCAAAAATATTTAGATACCACAGTGACGGTGATTCACACCCCCCACAAAGTGTTTCAGACACGTTACAGAGTTTAATTTACACAGTCAGGTCGATGCATAGACCGACAACTGCAACCAAGTCTCTTTTAGCTTTAATTAGTACTGTTCGTTCAATGTCAGATGTACAGCCAGAACCAATTGTGGCTCTAGATGCACATGTTTTAAATCAACATCAAGTTGGTTACGGATTAGATGATCAGACAAGCGAATCCACTGACGCCCCAGAATGTTTAGGCGATGCCACAACATAGAGGCTGCTAGGTTATTAACAATAAGCACCCTTCCCCTGTATGATAGCGGAGACAGAATCCATCTCCATCTCTGCAAACGTCCGGACACTTTTTTGACAATATCCTCCCAGTTCTTCTGATTATAATGATTCGTCCCAAGAAAAACTCCCAGCACTTTGAACCCCTCTAAACACCAGGAGCAGTGCTGAGGAAGTACAGGAGGACCTCTACCTTCCCAGTCACCCAGCAAGAAAGAAGCACTCTTTTGCAAGTTTATCCGAGAAGAGGAGGCTTTCTGGTAGACCTCAAGAGAATCTCTCAAGTTTATAACGTCCTCAGCTGATCTGATAATGACAGTGACATCATCAGCGTAAGCACTGAGTCTCACAGTCACTAAATCGGAGGTGAACGGGCACACAATTGATACCCCACCCAGCTTGTTTCTTAGAGCAACCAAAAGTGGTTCAATGGCAACACCATACAAAATACCTGAGAGACCACACCCTTGTCGTATGCCCTCATCAAAAGTCAACAGTTTATCAAGCTTAGATTTCTCCTCTTCTAAAAGCTGAGGTAAATCCTGAAGGAGCAGGTCAGCCATCTCCTTGTCACAAGGTTCAGCCCGATACAGATCCTCATAAAAACTCAGTGCATGGGATATGATGTCATGTTCATCAGTAACTTTTCCCCCTTCCGGCAGTTTCAAACAGTTAAAGATTTTCTTATCTTCCGTCTTCCTCTCCAGGTTGAAAAAAAGGATGTTGGGGCATCTATGTTTTAAAACTCAGAAATCTTGCACGAACAAGTGTCTCCTGGGCTCTATCCTCCAACAGATTGCGCTGCAGTAGCCTATTTCTTTCCAACGCTTCTTCAGTATCCACACGGTCCCCTTCAAGATTGAGTTGTAGGATTTCTTGTTCAATCTGTGCCATCTTCTCGTGAAGGATACTTGTATGCAGAAGATCTCTGACAAAATAGTTTAATTTGGACTTTGCCAATGTCCCACCACTGGCTCAGAGACTTATACTGCTTTTTTTCTCTGTCTAAACCTCCCAGAAAAACGTGAAATTGTGCACAAAGATGTGATCTTGCAATAGCCTACAATTGAATTTCCAATAAGGGTGTTTGAAGGTGCTCAGTGCAGTGGTGACATTAACAGACAGAAAATGATGATCTGATAAAGTTGTGGGAAAAATTATGCTATTAAAAAACTTTTCTCTTGCAGTTTTCTGCACATAAATTCTATCTAGTCTCGCACCAGATATCCTATTGGAGTTCATTCTCAGCCAGGTGTATTGTCTAACCTGAGGGAAAGATTCCCCCCAAACATCTACAAGATTGTGGTATGTAATCAAAGCCCTAAGCACATCAGCTGATTGACTGTGGGGTTCAGCACGGTTCCTATCTAAAGTGTGATCCAAAGTGCAATTAAAATCTCCAGCAAGAACAATAGTCTTCTCATGAGGAACATAGCTTAACATAGTCTTAAGCTGCTCAAAAAAAGAAATGCATTCTGGCCCAGTATTAGGAGCATACACACTGATAAAAGAAAAGTTGACCCCATGAATTGTCGCATCGACTCTCAGCAGGCGACCAGAAATCTCCTCAAAAACATTTATCCTTTAGACCTTTAAACTCAGGTGCCATAAGTATCACAACCCCTGCACTCACACTGGAGCCATTACTTAATATAGCCCATGTCACGAAGTGGCTTGGACCGAACCCAGATGCAGGCAGACGAGGGGTTAAATAGAAACGTTTACAATAGGCAAAAACATGCACAAAAACACACTAGCACTTCCCACGAGGGGGACAAAACAAAACAAGGATCTTAGAATTTAAATAAAATGTTCACAAAACTGAAACAGGGTAGTCCAACAAGACGAGAAATAGGGGATACTACCGTGAGCGCAAGACATCAAGTGTTGATAACAAACATAAACAATGCACCGACACTGAACAGAGGGAAACTGGGACTATATAAAGGGAGACACTAACGAGGAGTAATTACATGGGGAGAGTGGTGTCAGGTGATGGGAATGAAACTCTAACGAGATTGAAACACAGCAGGTGATGGGAATGAGATCCTAACAAGAAAACTAAAGGAGATAGGAGGGCGGGCTGAGAGACATAACAGGAAGACACGTGGCGCCAAGTAACAACATAAAGCCACGTGTCTCCACACATAACAGAAACCCGAAAAACATGGCAATGTCATGACTCTGCCCAGGGAGCTAGAAAGCTCGAGACAGGAAGGACAGAGTGCTAACAGCCTGCCCCTTCTACTCACTCATTAATATCAGTGTGTGTTTCCTGAAGAAACACTACACTAATGCTCTCTAGCAGTACATAATCTAAAAGACTGGTCCTTTTAACAGCATCACAACATCCATTGATGTTAAAAGAGCCAAGTCTCAATAGCCATGAAAAATAAAATCAAATAAATACTCAGTAGTGGCAATACACAGAGGTACGCCTGAAATGAACATACCGAATTCATTTTTTACCATGTAAATTCAAAGAGCTTCTAGCATTACTTAACAGCTTCTTAAGACGGTACCGTTTGAGCTTATCAAGCTCGTCATACGTGGCCTTTTTCATAGCCAAAGTACAGAGGACGCAAGAAACAGTTTCAAATCGGGAAAATGTGACTGTATTTTGGGTTTGCGATGCCCCTTCGTAGCATCAAGAAATGTATTAATTTGCTGTAATATATGATTTTACCTCCTGAAACCAATTCCATCGCGTCATTTTCAGTGATCTCAATGTCCTCATATTCATTGTCCAAATCTTCATTTTGTGACTCTAGATCCATTAGCTCCTGAGAAAAGATATCCTCTGGGCTTTGTTTTAATAAGTCATCAGTGTTTTCGATATCAGTTGTCAGTTTCGCACCTGTCTCGGGCACCTGCTGCGAGAGAGCTCGGCTTACCTTTACCGACGGGACAGCGGGGATATGATTCGGCCCAGCCGCCTCCTCGGCTGCCTTTTGGCCGTCATTTGAGGCAACCAGCCTCGGTCTTCCCTCCGGCGAATCAGCTGGCACGGAAACTGCCTCAGACGGCTGGGGTGGAGAGCCACAGCGGCCGCAGCGGCATCCGAGCTCGAGATATTTCGAGTCGCATCAGATCCCGCCGACCTGTCCCGATTTGTGCATGTTTGCCTGATGTGTCCAAATGCACCACAGATAAAACATCTCATAAAGTCAGAGCTAATGAATATAGTGTAATCCTTGCTATCCATGTTTAGTTTAACCGATAGATTTAAGGAATCACTCTGAGGATTTAAGATCATGAAAACCTGACGACGGAAAGACATAACATGCTTAATTTGGGGGTTTTACATCCAAGCGGAATCATTTTGATAGGACTAACTATTTTGCCGTACCTCGGGAGTACTTGTTCTAAACGTTCATTTTTTTACAAACGGGGGAACATTAGATAATACAACTTTTTTTTTTTGGAGAGAGAGAGAGACTTTTGATTTTAAAACTCTTTTAATAATCAAAATTCTTCCCAATTAACACAAATCAAAACATGAAATTTAAATCCCCAATTAAAACGTAACTCTCCAGTCTCATCTCTTACCACGAGAGCATCTTCCACACTCCACCTCACATCAAAAAAGTACATATTCTTTATTAACTTACAATACTTGTATTCTACGGCAACTCTGTACTTCTCTAGAGATTTAAACATTCCAAGCAAATCAGTATTTTCCCCTTGGTTTTTACATGTGTGAGATTTTAAAATAGCCAACTTTGCCTGTCCCAGTAGAAAGTTACCAAGTATACACTTTGTTTTCCACTCTTTCTTATACTTCACTCCAAAAATGCATTTCCTTTGTAAACATAAAACCAAGTTTTGTAAATACTCTATCCAAAAGATCAAATAAAGGAATCAACCTAAAACAGTATCAAGAATATCACAAAAGGACATGTAGATACAACCATTCCATTACAGTTTGTTGCCACAACACAATGAAGTACTCTCCACTGGAGATCTCCAGACCTCTTAGGAATGGGGGGTTTATACATGATGGAGTCATTTCTGAGGAAACTAAAAAATGCTTTTTCCATTTGGTGTCAACAAGTCCCTTCGATTGAGTATAAAAAAAATAAAAGATTTTTTGAGCATGCAATACAACTTCTTTTTATCCGCATCATAAAACAATACATTTTTAAAGTCTTTCAATAGAGTATCATTTAGATCTTTATCCAAATCAGAAATTATGTTAACTCTAAGATCTGGAAAAACCAGAGTTACCCATTTTTAATAAAATTATTCACATGGGTCAAGAAAGATTGAGGAATGATTTTTTAAGGTCCTCAATAATTCTTTCAACATATCTCTCTGATCTAAGCCCGACTCTATCAGCAATTGATCTAGCCGTATACCACTGACCATTTACAGCATCGATTAGATCTTTCACAATAACTATTCCTATTTTTAGAAACCTATCAATTACTGAACTTGAAATTGGAAAACTGTTTTTAAAAAGGGGATTATAAAACAATGGTTCTAAAACACCACAATGTTCATCCTCTTCCCTACATTTTTTTAACAATTGCCAAGTTTTGAAAACAGTAACGTAAAAATTAAAGAGAGGAACATTTAGTTTTGAAACTAAAGATTTTTCACTTAAGAACAACTGTAACGGTCACCAGTTGGAGTACCCTTGAGAACCACCAGAGGGCACTCCACATTAGACTTATCATTCACTCACAAAACTACATTTCCCATAACTCACTGCCCGGACTCATCATCACTGATTGCACACACACCTGCATGTCACTCACATTCACAAATATATGTACACGGAAGGCACAAACACAGAAAAACGCTCGGAAATGTCAGACATGCTAAACAAGACTTCGCACTGAATGGGTGTGTGGAAGTGGTTTATATTGGTGTATGTGAGTTACATGCAGGTGTGTGTGCAATCAGTGATGATGAGACCGGGCAGTGAGTTATGGGAAATGTAGTTTTGTGAGTGAATGATAAGTCTGATGTGGAGTGCCCTCTGTTCTCAAGGGCACTCCAGCTGGTGACCGTTACAAACTGCTTATCAAAACTGATTCCCCCAATATTTTGTAGAACTGACAAGCCCAATCCACGGTATTTTGTCTGAACAGTACAATAGCTTTTGTAATGTTTGAAGCCTCATTGTTTTAACCCTTGCCTCCAAATGTATTAATCCCTGTCCTTCTTCCGTCACAGGGAAATATAAGACTCCAGGAGGAAGCCAATGATGCCCATCCCAAAGAAATTACAAAGGCTTTTTGGATTACAAATAGTAGTTCTTCAGGAGGGTCCAACACTGTTCATCTATGCCACAACATTGAGGCTGCTAAATTATGACAATTAAACATCTCTCTCTATAAGATAACTTTGGGAGGATCCATCTCCACTTCTGCAGTCTCCACACCACTTTGTCAACTAGACCCTCCCAATTCTTTTTCATATACATATCAGTTCCTAAATGAATTCCAAGAACTTTAAAACCATTTGTTATCCATTTACATTGTGGTGATAAGTGAGGAGGGTCCATGTTTTGCCACTCACCAAGTAACAGTGATGTACACTTCTCCCAATTAATTTGAGCAGATGTAGCTTTTAGAAAAAAATTCAAACTAGAAGTCAAGGCAGTCATATCCACAGTGTTTCTGATAAAAACAGTTATATCATCAGCATAATCTGTAAATTTAACAGGATTCCTTTCTTAGGAATCAATGTCAGTACTGCTCTCCGACAGCTCAAGGGTAAATAGCTTGATTAAAAGACTCATACAAAAACATCATACAAATCACGTCCAGGCACATTCCAAAAGCATTTAAAGAATTCAGCAGGAAGACCGTCCAGCCCAGGAGATTTGCCACTATTCAGCTCATCCACAGCACTTGAAAACTTATTAAAGGTAAAAAAAAACCCAGTTGAACATCGCGAGGCTCAGCGTCTCTCCAGTTTTAGCTTTTATATAGTGTATTTCTTGCTCATCTCGGGTCTGTTCGTCCAGAACAGTTGTGCATTTACATCGTACACTCGGCAGGAGCTACACAGCGGTATACCGGACAACGCTATTGAGTTAGCGGGCTACAACACAAACCGGGCGGATAGAACGGCAGAGGAATCCGGTAAGACAAGAGGAGGTGGATTGTGCATCTACATCAACAAAACTTGGTGCACAAACTCTGTTATTGTCGGGAGACACTGCTCGGCTAACCTTGAGTTTCTCATGGTTAAATGTAGACCTTTTTATCTGCCACGGGAATTCACTTCCACCATTATAACGGCAGCTTATATTCCACCGGATGCTGATGCCAAGCTTGCTATGAAAGAACTTCATGCAGCCATCAGTAAACAACAGACTGCTCACCCGGAGGCTGCATTTATTGTTGCGGGAGATTTTAATCACTCAAATTTAAAGACAGTGCTCCCTAAATTTCATCAACATGTTTCCTGCCACACAAGAGGAAACAAAACTTTGGATCATGTTTACACAAACATGGCTGAAGTTTACACCGCGACACCCCTCCCCCACCTGGGTCAATCTGATCACCTTTCTTTGTTCCTCACCCCCAAATACATTAATCTCATCAATCGTTTGAAGCCATCAGTGAAGACCATCAAGGTGTGGCCTGCAGGGGCAGACTTTACACTCCAGGAAAGGTTTCTACACACAGACTGGAGTCTGTTTGCTTCTCAGGCCACCAGTGGCTCTCACACGGACATCAACAGCTACACCTCTTCTGTATTGGACTACATAAATTCCACCATTGATAGTGTCACAACTCAGAAGCAGATCACCACATACCCTAATCAGAAGCCATGGATGAACAAGGAAGTGCGCCTCCTGTTGAAAGCACGTAACACTGCCTTCCGATCGGAAGATGCACAGGCCTATAGTACTTCTAGGGCAAATCTGAAGAGGGGCATCAAAAAGGCCAAGCACTGCTACAAGTTGAAGCGAGAGGAGCATTTTTCCAATTCTGACCCTCGACGCATGTGGCAGGGCATCCAGGCCATCAGTGATTACAAACCTAACCACTCCACCCCCATAGCCACAGATGCCGTCTTCCTGAACGAGCTTAATGACTTTTATGCTCGCTTTGAGAGAGACAACAAGGAAACAGCTAACAAGCTCACACCCTCTGCTGACCACCCAATCATCACACTTAACTCCACTGATGTTCACAATGCACTAAGTCGGATCAACGCGCGCAAGGCTGCAGGCCCAGATGGCATCCCTGGTCGCGTACTTCGGGCATGTTCAGAGCAGCTCGCTGGGGTCTTCACGGACATCTTCAACCTGTCCCTCGCCCAAGCAGTGGTTCCAGCATGTCTTAAATCCACCTCCATTGTGCCCATTCCAAAAAATTCAAACCCGACGTGCCTGAACGACTACCGCCCGGTAGCACTCACACCAATTGTCATGAAGTGCTTTGAGCGGCTGGTCCTGGCACACCTAAAGGACTCTCTACCACCCACACTGGACCCATACCAATTTGCATATCGAAACAATAGGAGCACAGATGATGCAGTGTCCATGGCGCTGCACTCCGTGCTCACACATCTGGACAATAAGGACACTTATGCACGTATGCTGTTCGTAGACTTCAGCTCTGCTTTCAATACCGTCATCCCTTCCAAGCTAATCGTCAAACTTGGAAACCTAGGCATCAACAACCCTACCTGCAATTGGATTATGGACTTCCTGACGAACAGGCCTCAGCTTGTTAGGTTAGGCTCCATCTGCTCCACCACCCTCAACACTGGTGTACCACAGGGCTGCGTACTGAGCCCCTTTCTCTACTCCCTTTTCACACTCGACTGCATGCCTGTGAACGGATCTAACTCCTTCATCAAGTTTGCAGACGATACAACGGTAATTGGTCTCATCAGCAACAACGATGAGACTGCATACAGGGAGGAGGTCCGGCACCTGGCCATATGGTGCTCAGACAACAACCTGCTCCTTAACACCTCCAAGACAAAGAAGATCATCGTGGACTTCAGGAAGGCGAAAGGAGAAACACACGACCCCATCCACATTAATGGAATGGCTGTTGAACGTGTTTCCAGTTTTAAGTTCCTGGGGACTCATATTTCGGAGGACCTGTCCTGGACCACCAACACCTCATGCCTGGTCAAGAAGGCTCACCAGCGTCTCTTCTTTCTGAGGACACTGAAGAAGAACCAACTGTCATCAACTATCCTGGTGAACTTCTATCGCTGCACGATAGAGAGCATCCTGACCAACTGTGTCACAGTCTGGTACAGGAACTGTTCTGTTGCTGAGCGCAAGGCACTGCAGCGGGTGGTGAAAACAGCCCAGCGCATCACAGGGACTACACTTTCTGCCATTGAGGACATCCAGAAGAAACGCTGTCTGCGTCGAGCTCGCAGCATTCTCAAGGACTCCTCTCACCCCGCTCATAGACTGTTTACTCTCCTGCCTTCTGGTAGGCGCTTCCGGTGCCTCCGGACAAGAACCAGCAGACTAAGAAACAGCTTTTTTCCCAGAGCTGTTTCATTATTGAACTCTGCCCCCCACTGATTCCACTACCTCTCATACCCTTAACTCCAATGCTGCTACAACATTGTTTACATTGCACTACAGGGCTGCCATGCATGACTGAACTGTACACACCAGTACTTCGTGTATCTGCTCTACCGGACTGTTTACACACACACAGCATCATTTTCACTCTATACTGCTCACTTGCACACCAGGAATATTTAACTGAATGCTCATTTGCACTAATGGACCACTTCCATAACTGCATTAACTAATCTACTGCACTGTAATTCTATTAACTGCATCTAGTCATCTACTGCACTATAACTTCAATAACTGCATTAACTAATCAACTGCACTGTAACTCTATTAACTGCATCTACTCATCAATTGCACTGTAACTTCAGTAACTGCATTAACTAATCTACTGCTCTGTAACCTTATTAATTGCATTAACTCATCTTCTGGACTGCAACCTATTAACTGCATTAACTCATATACTGCACCGTAACTTTAATAACTGCATCAACTTCAACAACTGCATTAACTCACCTATTGCACTGCAACTTTAATAGCCAATGTCAATAATTTATGCATACCTAAGTCACTTGCACTATTTTAGTCTAAATTATTATCTGTTCATATCCACCTGTACATTAATGTTCATAGTACATAGTCATCTGTATATATTGTTCATAGTATATACCTACTGTCTTATTTTCATAGAACACACCTACTGCAAAATATTTTTATAGTCCATGCCCACTGTATTATATTCTCTCATATTGTATTCTGTATTTATTCTAACTGTATATCCTGCACTTGCTAACTGCACTTCTGGTTAGACCTAAACTACATTTCGTTACACTGTACTTGTATATGTGTAATGACAATAAAGTTGAATCTAATCTAATCTAATAGAATATTACTTATTAGAGGTATAATCAGAAACCCTACAATTAGTATTTTCTATATCCTCATTTATGCATGCATTTGAATATTAATCTACATATAATTTCGTTTCACATTAAGAAGTATTCATAGGAATAATAGAATAGAATATTACTTATTAGAGGTATAATCAGAAACCATATTTAACCACATTTAATTCAAGATGATTTAATGACTTAATGTTACAATCAGTATACCAGTTTAATGATTATTTACATAAAAATACTTATATAGCATGTTTAAGAATACTTTTCAACGTTTTACTGCAATATAAAATCCAGTGATGTCTGTGAGGCCTAAGGTTCAAATAAAGTTTAGAGGATGACATGCAGAAAACACTTTTTACATAGAGCACCTGCACGTACCCCACACACAAGCACCTGCACGTACCCCACACACATTTTTGTAGACAAATTTAATTAAATTTAACTTATCGCATGCAGTTAAGGACGCTAGCCTGCACATTATTACGCTAAAAACAATACTATCTCAAAAACATGAGTTCAGTTTTAATAAAGACTTATCGTATGCCGACTCATGAGTTATTGCATATAGTCAAGGATGCATTATGAGTTCACCAAAGTTGTTTTGCCGGAAGAAAACCGGAAAAGTGTTCAAATATGGGCACATTAATTATTTGTCTATGCGCCAACCAAGATTCCACGATTAAAAATGTATCCTGTTGCCTGGGATCTATTGGTGGCAGAAATAGGGTTATTGGTCATTAAAAATAAGAGATAACGGGAATTTGCCTGATTGGTATAACAGACGAACCCCCTGCACAAGTCTTCACTATAAATATGGGCTTGAAAACACTGTATTTTCAGATGCTTTGGGAAGATCTCACTTTGTTTGATTCGAACAAATAAAGTTTACTCTTTGACACCTGGACCTTCTTTGTTTGAGCAATTTTTTGAAACTACAAGATCAATTTTCCACAACACCTTATGCCGTTATAGCGCTGAGATTTGCAGGCACACATTCATGAAAATGACATGCAACATTGTGAGCTTAATTTTACACCTGGACCAACCATTAAAACACTGGCTTTAATTGTTTGCTGCCAGCTAGCCATCATCTAACAGTGTCAGTCACTGATGCCACAACCTGTAGCTTATGTAGATCTCTAACCGCCTTGTTGCACTACAGAAGAAAAACCTTGACGCGATCCTCACAGCCCTCTGCTAGTGCAATGAGGCGGCCATAGCCTACGTGTAGCTGCAGATTGTGTCATCAGTAACTATAGGCGCTTTACGTTACATGGACATTAACAATAAGATTGTCCAGCTGTCCCTGTTTATACAATTCTATGCGAGTCTTATGTCCAGGCACTCTGCGACTGCTCGCCTCTCCCTTGACCCCCACATTTATACACAGTGATAAATATCTCCCGCTTAAGGACAGGCTCCTCCTTGAATTCTGATCTTTCGCCGACACTATTACTATACATAGTTATCACATATGTGAGGTGCATAAGGCACCTCACTCACTCTAAAAAGTCTCTTCTTATTAGAGTCCTTATTGACTGCTTGTGGCATCCAAACACTCTGCAGCAGTCGCTCTTTTGCACACTCTGACCCCAATTATCTCCCTCGCATACCAGAGCAGGATGTATGTGAGCTAAACATGCCTCTAATCCTAAACATTTTATATATGAATAAGCAACAAGCATAAATGATTATAAGTCAAATTGATGAAACATAGATGATTATATGTAATACGGACACTGCTTAAACCCTTCACATCTGATATCATGCTTTATCATTGTCCTCATTGGGTAGCTTAGACCTATTTTTCCTTTTTCCTACCGACATAGGCTACACTAGATTGCTCACAGCACTAGATCAAGCAGTCACATGATGAAACATGGCTTCTCAAAAATCACCAGACATACCCTAGTACAATACTACGATCATTAAGTAGTCTGCAGTTTAGTTAGTATATTCAGGCTGGCCCAGACGATTCACCCTCCCATGCACAAGTAGCTTAGTGCTACTTCCTCTGTAAACACTTCCAAAACATCAAAAACTAAAGTAGTTACAGTGGCATAACCGAGATTCCTCAAAATGCCACGGCAGGCTGATGTAAAGAAACAAAGCAAAGTAAAATCATGAACCTACCAGATATCAAAAATGAATAAAGAAATGTTATACTTGTTACCAAATCTTTATTTTTTATAAACCAGACAAATTTTCCAGTCACATAATAAATAAAATTAAGTAAGACAACAACTTACAACATACTTTCCATTTCTTTTTCCAGATGATGAAAACATGATACAAACTGTTGAGACGAAGGTATAATACTCAGATTTTCATTCCATTCCAAATTCCATACTTTTTAAAATTATTATTTTATTATTATTTACAGTTGAGAGTTACCTAAATTAAAAAAATGAATAGAGGCAAGACACCTTTTTCCAGTTCAGCGTTGAGGAGAAGAGCCAGGGTGGACCTTATTAGAAGGTTAACTGTGTCATGACTCTGGGTCTGTGGTTCAGTTCTGGGTCTGCCTATCACCAGACCCTGCCTCAACCGTTGCGCTCCGCAGCCGCCGTCTAGAACCCGGATTCTCCGGGTGTGACATCCTCCTGTGCTGCAGACGCTTCGCTAGAGGATCTCCTGAGAGTTCTCCCCTCGGGGTTATTAGTTTCTCCCTTCGGGGTTATTAGTCTCTCCCTTCGGGGTTATTTATCTCTCCCTTCAGAGGGTTATTGTCTCTCCCTTCGGGGTTTTGTATGCTCTCTTGTGTCCCCTGTGGGCAGAGTTAATAAAACCATCTGTTTCACCGCATTTGGGCCTCACTCCCTTCTTCCAGCATGACAAACTGATATAGGCCAGGAAACACCTGCAGCCACACTTCCTCCCAGAGATATTGGGTCTCCAACAGATGATGTTGCAGAACCTGAAAATCTTGGGATTAGATCTAATGGCAGCCGTTGTGTCTGACCCAGAGGAAAGATCTTATTATCATGATGATAGTGATGTAGAAGAAATAAAAGCCAGTTGTACAGACAACACGGTGAGCTGGAGCTAGTGGGAAAATGGCAGAGCGGTCAGCCTCGAAGGTGGTTGGCAACAACTGGACTGTGAATGGACAGGAGATTGCGAAGGGAAATGACGATTCAGGAAGTGAATCAGGAGAGATGGCAAACTGGTGGTGGGAATTATGAAAAGTGGAATGCGGTGAGAAATCATAAAAGGAAAAAGAAAGCAAAGCACAAAACGGATGATAGTGATTCAGAAAGAGAGCCAGTCCAGGGAGGAACTTAGGACGAGGAATATAAGGTATTTGTAAAACTAGTGTGGGAAGGGGAATCATTTGGAGGCATGAATCCAATATGGCTAACCAAAATACTAAACAAAGAAATTGGGGAGATAAAGGGTGCTAAACTTTTGAGGAGTGGAGCCTTGTTTGTCATATGTAAAGATGGAAATCAGCAAGGGAAACTAATCCGAGTGAACAAAATAAATTGAAAGGCAGTATAAAGGAAGATGGCGGCGGTCATTCACTTACCCTTTGTACTGAGGAACCTGGAACGTTCACTGCAGTGTTTCGGTGCAGCGTTGTGGCATGAAGTCACAAAGTCTCGTTCCCTCCATCAGGGAACCGAGGTTACAGACGTAACCGAGACGTTCCCCTTCAGTCGGTCTCTCGACGTTGTGAGAGACTGACTGGGGATCAATCTTAAACGCCACAGCGCTTGCACCGATATCACGACCTCTAGCGGAGCGACCCTGACTGGGCTAGCGAGTCACAATAGTGCTACCGCGAGACGTAATCTTCCAGCCACATAGTATTGGTCATACTGAGAAGCCTCTACTGACGGCCTCACGGACAGTGGCGTACGCCTCTAGTAGCGAGGAGCTGTCCGGAGCCGAACACTGGGGAAACACTGCTCTCCTCTTAGAAGAGTGTGTTACGGAGGCCACATCCTACCCGGAGGGGAGGTTACATGTGGAGATACTAACATGGTCTCCCCGGCGGGGAGAACATCATGCGGAAAGGTGTTAGCCCGAATAGGGGACAATCCAGGTGGGATACCACCGGCGGGGAGGTCACAGATTCACCAATCGGGAAATCCTGAGTGAGGAATTCAACACACGAGACGACCCAGAGGGGAGTCACTACGTATGGGGCACTAGTCCTAATACAGGGGTCTGCCTGAGCAGGGATGACTCTACCTATAATGGACCTGGTTCTAACAGACGGCTCCGCTCAGTCTGTTACCAAGTGCAATGCTTAGTGATGGATGGAATGCCTATACTTCGCCCGAGAGGGGAAAGTAGGGAGGCTAAATAACGCAGTAGTCTCACCTGGTAAGGGGAGAAGGCGTTTTCGCAGGCGTACGCCCAGAACAGGAGTCCGTCCTACATGCCGGGGGCGTTGAGGACATGGGCTGCTACTGGTTCCACGCGAAGATTGTAAAACCTTGCGAAGGTACTGGGTGTAGCCCAACCCGCAGCACTGCAGATGTCTGCCAGAGAGGCGCCTTGTGCCAGTGCCCACGAGGAGGCCACACTCCGAGTGGAGTGGGCCCTCACTGCAAGAGGGCACGGGCGATCTTGGGACTGGTATGCCACCGTGATGGCATCCACAATCCAGTGCGCCAATCTCTGTTTGGAGACAGCCCCCCCCGGGTGCTGTCCTCCGTAACAGACAAAGAGCTGCTCGGAGTTTCTTAGGCTCCCTGTGCGGTCCAGATAGAGGCGCAGCGCGCGTACTGGACACAACACATTAGAGGTTGGGTCTTCCTCCCCTGAGGGGAGCGCCTGCAGGTTCACCACCTGGTCCCGGAAGGGAGTGGTGGGAACCTTGGGAACGTAACCGGGCCGGGTCTCAAGACAACGTGAGAGTCGCCGGGCCCGAACTCTAGGCACCCTTGGGACACGGAAAATGCCTGTAGGTCCCCCACCCTCTTGATAGAGGCGAGCGCCGTCAGGAGTGCAGCTTTTATCGACAGATGAGGGAGACTGGCAACGCCGAGGGGCTCAAACGGGGCCGTACCAAGGCCCTGTAGGACCACGTTAAGGTCCCAAGAGGGTACAGAGCGCGGTTGAGGTGGATTCACCCTCCTCGAGCCCTTGAGGAACCTGGTGACCAGGTCGTGCTGACCGAGAGACTTACCCTCCACGAGATCGTGATGTGCGGCAATGGCCGCAACATACACTCTCAGAGTGGAAGGGGAGAGATTATTCTCAAGTCTCTGCTGTAAAAAGGCCAGCACCGACCCGATCGGGCAATTCTGTGGGTTCTGCTCCCGGGGAGAACACCAGGACGAAAAGAGGCGCCACTTGTAGGCGTACAACCGCCTAGTGGCAGGGGCTCTAGCCTGTAGAACAGTCTCCCGGACCGCTACCGACAAGCCCCTTAGGGTCTCCTCGTCCCGTCCAGGGGCCAGGCATGGAGTTTCCAGAGGCCTGGGTTGGGGTGCCAAACCGTGCCCTTCCCCTGCGACAACAGGTCCTCCGACAGGGGATTGGGCCAGGGGGCGGCCGTCGTCAGATCCGAGAGCCAGGTCTGGTTGGGCCAGTATGGCACCACTACCAGAACCTGATGCCCCTCTTCCCTGACCTTGCACAGGACCAGGAGGCTCACTGGGGGGAAGGCGTACTTCCGCTTGTCCCGCGGCCAGCTGTGTGCTAGGGCATCCGTGCCGAGGGGACCCTCGGTCAGGGAGTACCAGAGCGGGCAATGGGTGGAGTACGGGCAGGCAAACAGGTCCACCTGTGCGGCGTTACCGTAATCCGCCTGGTGCCGGCGTGCCACGCCGTCCGGGGAACCCGACTCTGTAGCCAGTGCTGAAGCGGCCGCATGTGCATCAACCCGACAGGGATTACCCCCGTCGAGGACGCCATGTGCCCCAGGAGCCTCTGAAAGTTCTTCAGCGACGTCGAGGGATGCTGACTGATCAACCTCAGACAGCGCAGCACTGACTGTGCACGCTCGTTGGTGAGACGTGCTGTCATACGGACAGAGTCTCGTTCCATCCCCAGGTAAGAGGTGCTCTGCGCGGGGGAGAGCTTGCTCTTCTCCTGGTTGACCCGGAGGCCTAGACGGTCTAGGTGCCGAAGCACAAGGTCCCTGTGCTTGCACAACACATCTCGCGAGTGTGCCAAGATAAGCCAGTCGTCGAGATAGTTTAGCACTCGCACGCCTTGCTCCCTGACAGGAGCTAAGGCAGCCTCCACTAGTTTGGAAAAAACCCGTGGAGACAGGGCCAGACCGAATGGCAGGACCCTGTACTGATACGCCCTTCCCTCGAACGCGAACCGTAGGAACGACCGGTGTCGGGGGAGAATAGAGACGTGAAAGTACGCGTCCTTCAGGTCGATTGCCACGAACCAATCCTGGTGACGTACCGAGTCCAGGATGCGTCTCTGCGTCAGCATTCTGAACGGCAGCCTGTGCAGGTGCTTGTTCAGGCGACGCAGATCCAAAATGGGCCGCAGCCCCCCGCCCTTTTTGGGCACGATGAAGTACGGGCTGTAAAACCCGGCCGACATCTCGGTTATAGGGACGGGTTCGACCGCACCCTTCGCCAGAAGGGCGGCGACCTCCTCCCGAAGCACGGAAGCATTCTCTCCTCGCACCGAGGTGTACAGAATGCCCCGAAACTTGGGGGGGCGCCTGGCGAATTGGATCGAGTAACCGAGACGGACTGTCCTCTCTATCAAGTGTGACGGGCTGGTGCGCTGCCAAGCGCCCAAGAACCGCGACAACGGGACCAGAGGGACAATCTGCTTCACCGTGCCGGGGAAGGCTGGTTCGGTGGCTGACAGTGCGGTCACCTCGCACAGGGGGGACCCCCGGGAGGCTGAAGGCTCTGTATGTTTACCTGCTTCAGGCGGCCTGACGCAACGTCCGGGGGATATTGCGGTCGGCGGCTCGATCCATCCAAGACACCGTCTGGACGAGAGTGCTGTGGAGGAAAACCCAGGGGAAATATCTCTCTTTGTGAGTAAGTGGGTGCCGGGCCCTGAAAAAGTCTAGGTCGACCCCTCCAAGTGGCAGCTGTCTGCGGGCACAAGTGGCCCGCGACCGCACTCTCCACCCACTCTCGCACTCTCCATCCAGGGAAGCCACAGCCGCCGAACCCTCCTGCCTGATACGCGCCGAAAAGGGCGCATTCCAGGACTTGGAGAGCTCTTCATGCACTTCCGGGAAGAACGGCACCGGGGCGGGGCACCGCTTTTGACCACGCCCCGACCCCAGAAACCATGCATCCAGCCGCGAGCGTTTCGGGGAGGGTGGAGCCACACACTGCAACCCGCTGCACGCGGCTGCCCGAGAGAGCATGCCCGACATCTCCGCGTCCGTCTCCTCTGGCACTCGACTGCCTGACGACAGGAGATCAGAGGAGTCTTCCGCATCAGATGCCAGCAGGCAGCTGTCCGATGCAGCGACAGAAATGGAGTCATCATCCCTATACGCAGTCTTTCCACTATGAGACAGCTGTCTGCCGCTCATAGGGGACAAACCAGGTGAGCGTGCAGGGGTATGGATGGTCCGCGAGCATGTAGCTGACGGAGCGACATCCATAGGAATCCCCGAATCACCCCCGCCGCTCGCCAAAGCGATCAACCGCGCCGAAACAGCGGCTGAAGACGCCTGGGAAGCAGACGGGGTGGTGGCAGCGCTCGAAAAGAACGTAGCCAACCGTGACCGCAACACCCTGATTGCCATGTCCGCACACACGGGACATGCCGAATCAGTGAAACCTGCCTCAGCATGCTTGAGCCCCAAGCAAGTGACGCAGGAATCATGGCCGTCAGACTCCGGGATGAGTCTGTCGCATCCGAGGACACAGCTACGAGACATACTCGTAGCCGGAGGGACTTACCTCTAAAGGTCTGTAGCCTTCTGCCGAAACGCCCAGGGGAAGTCCACGAAAGGAGAAGTCCGCTGCTCCACGTCGTAAATCCAGCAGGAAAAAGTTTCTCGAAGTCGAGTAAAGTGCGTTGCATAAGAAACACACAGGTTCCGAAGAACAAAGGATAAGTGAATGACCGCCGCCATCTTCCTTTATACCCGTATGCACGGGGCGGAGACTGGCGTGCGCGTGCCATTCGCCAAGCCCATTGGCGTTTTATAATTAATTATCTCGGAGAAGGTAGGTTCTCAAGATCAAACCCCAGTCAGTCTCTCACAACGTCGAGAGACCGACAGAAGGGGAACATGGTTCAGTTTATCGTGGGTGTGAAGTTAATAAGAGGCAGGCGGAATTGCAAAGAATTAAGGTTGTTCAGCGACTAAGCTATTCAGAGGCAGCAAAGAAGATTCCAATTAAAGTGATAAAGAAAAATCTAAATATAGATAAGAATAAAGAAGTAAATAAATGTCAAGGGTGTGATAAGTTGAAAGAAGAAACCTTGATAGTGAAAAAAAAACGTTATATTGTTTATGGCAGAGATAATTAACTGGTCAGCACATCCGCAAAGCCGAAATGAAAGAATAAAAATAATTGTTAAATCAGTTGAGAAGTATTTGGATGTGAAAGGGCTGTTGTCATGATTCTGCCTAATCTTGTCTTGGTTTTCTGGTCTAGGGGCAGAATCATGACAGACCCACGTGTTTTATGTGGAGAGAAACATATGTTCAATCAGGACATGATATGTGTTCTCTCCAGTCTCGTCATTGGCCCCGCCCCTCTCGTTCCTAGTATTGCTTTCCTCCTGTGTCTCATTACCCACACCTGCCCATTGTTAATTATCCTTTGTCTGTCTCCCTATAAAACATCCTCGTGTTCATTGTCCTGTGCTCGTTCATTGTATGTGGTACGTGTTTCCTGGGATGTACTCATATGCCAGTCTTGTTACCGTGTACCTGAAGCCGTCTCAAGTCAAGTCTTAGTGTTTGTATTTGCTAGTCCTGTCGAGTGTTAGTCTTCAGTTTGTAGTGTTCGTTATTGTGTAATGTCTTTTACCCCCTCGTGGGTGTTTGTTTTCTGTTTTATTATTTATTAAAGTCTTTTGTTAAGCCCTTCATCCCCGTGTCTGCCTGCACCTGGGTTCTTCCCTTACCAGTTCCCTGACAGGCTGTTATGGAAAACAGTTAGAGATAGACTTAATGAAGAGGCACCATCATCTCAGACATGGATTGGATCATCTTAATGGTGTTGACTAATCTACAGTGGAACGCAAGGAGTTTGATTTCGAATGGGCAGGAATTTAAGAAGTATATTGATAATTGGGAAGATAAACCGAATGTGATGTGTATACAGGAAACATGGTTAAAACCAAAATTAGAATATGTAATAAAAGGGTATACGGCAGTTAGAAGAGATAGAGAAGTTGGAAGAGGAGGAGGGGTAGCTACATTTATACAGAATGGGTTAAAATATAAGATAGTACAGATAAACAATGAGAATGAATCAATTATCATTAAAGTGTGGACTAAAAGAGGCTGTGCAGATATAATTTATTATTATAATCCATGTGGAAAGCTGAGTTAAAATCTTTTGGAGGATGTTGTTGGGTTAGCACAGGATAGTATAGTTTGGTGTGGTGACGTTAATGCATATAATTTATTATGGGGGAGTAATAACAATGATTCAAATGGTATCATTATCAAAGATTTTATGGATGATAGGGACTTCGTGTGTATTAATAGCGAAGAAGGAACTCGCTATAACATTGTATGTAATACAAAATCAGTGCTTGATCTGACAATTGTATCTAGTGCAATGGCAGGGATAAGCACGTGGAAAGTGATTAAACATTCTACAGTAGGGAGCGGTCACTATCCGGTAGTAACAGAAATTGGAGTGATAGTAAGTTATGAAATGAAAGAGAAGTCCCAGGTTGAAATTGGAGGAAGCAAATTGGGAAGTGTTTCAAGAAATATGTGAGCAGAGATGCAGGGATATAGTAGTGGAAAATCTGAAAGATGTAAATGTGTTTAAGAATAGATTAGTTAAGGAAATAATTCAGTCTGCTGAGGAAACTATACCTAAAAGCTCTGGAGAACTACTAAGAACTATACCCTGTTGGAACGATGATTGTACAAAAGCTATTAAAGCAAGAAATAAATCATTCAGGCAGCTTAAAAAACAACATTCTCAGGAGGCTTATGATCCAGTGTAATAGGGCCCAAGCTATTGTATGGAAACAATAAGAAAAGAAAAACGTACATATTGGAGAAATTATTGTGACAATATTGGTAGAGAAATACAAGTATCAGAAGTATGGGGTATGATAAGAAGAATGGGGGGAATCAAAAGAAGTTAATGAAATGCCAGTGATAAATGGTGGGGATAAAATGTTTGTCAGTAATCTAGAAAAGGTGGAACTTCTGGTACAAACATTTAAGAAAGCTCATAGCTCAGATAATCTCTCAGAAGAGGCCAGACAATGTAGGAATAAAACTTTAGCAAAGCACCCTTTTATTTTAAAGAAAAACAAGATGTCAGGAAATCCATTAGACATGCCTCTAAATATGTTTGAGCTGAAGAAAGCAATTACAAATGCTAGACAAACGACGCCATAAAATGTTGGCGAACATGACAGATAATACACTGAGAATAGTGTTAAAACTTTTTAATCTCATTTGGGAAACTGGAAAATTGCCATCAGAGAGGAAGAATGCAATAATTGTACCTATTCTTAAACCAGGAAAGGATCCCTCAGACCCGTCTAATTACAGGCCTATTGCTTTGACGTCTCAATTATGTAAAATTATGGAACGGATAATAACAGAAAGATTAACATATTTTTTAGAGAGTAAAGCACTACTGTCTCCATATCAAAGTGGGTTTCGTAAAGGTTGTAATACAATGGACTCCGTAATATGCCTTGAATCTGATATAAGGAAAGCACAGATTAACAAAGAAGTGGTGATAGATGGCTTCTTTGATGTGGAAAAGGCGTATGATATGCTCTGGAAAGAAGGATTGTTGATTAAATTAAAGTTTTTAGGAATTGAGGGTAGAATGTTTAATTGGGTAATGGATTTTTTATTTAATAGGAAGATACAAGTAAAAGTAGGTGATGAATATTCTAAAGTATATACAGTGGAGAATGGAACCCCACAGGGCAGTGGGTGCAGTCCACTAATACTGTTTAATATTATGACCAATGACATTTTTTCTCAGGTTAATCAAAATGTAAAGAAATCTTTGTACGCAGATGATGGGGCTATATGGATGAGAGGTCGTAATTTATCTTATGTGAATGAGAAAATACAAGTTGCAGTAAATGAGGTTGAAAAATGGGCTAGTAAATGGGTACTAAAATTATCTGTAGATAAAACACAGGCTATTTGTTTTTCTAGGCGACGTAAAAATACCTCAATTACCTTAAAATTGTATGGGCAACTTTTGGCACAAGTTAAAGTTGTGAGATTCCTAGGGATTTGGTTTGAAGAAAATTTTACATGGAATGCTCATCTGGATAAAATCAAGGGCAAATGTAAAAAGGTTATTAACATACTCCGGTGTCTGGCAGGACAAGAATGGGGAGCAGATAGAGCGTCTTTGCATAAAATATATTGGGCAGTAATGAGATCAGTTCTCGATTATGGATGTATAGCATATATGTCTGCAGCAGAATCAAATCTTAAGGAGCTAGACATATTACAAGCACAGGCTTTGAGAATATGTAGTGGGTCTTTTAAAACATCGCCCATATCATCAATACAGGTGGAAATGGGTGAAATGCCTTTAAGAATAAGAAGAATGAAATTAATGATGGCATACTGGGTTAATGTACAAGGACATGTTGAAACACATCCTGTAGAAAGTGTATTAAAAGATTGTTGGGAACATTTGTAAGACAAATGTCATGAGCTTTGGGTGGATAGGAGATGTGAGGGCAAGTATTATAGGACTACAGAATCTGAGTTACAGCAAGACGGTCCCAATTTCATTCATTTCCCCCTGGTGGTTCCCCTTACCAATAGTTGACTTTAGAATACAGCAGGAATTAAAAAACCAGCAAGTATTATAGTACAAAATTACCTTGAGAAACAATTCCCGGATTCTGTATTTATATCAACAGATGGGTCAAAAGATCCTGGTACAGGAATCGCTGGTGCAGCAGTATATGTTCAAATTAATGATATTTATATTAAGAAGAGAGTGACTAATCATGTGTCAGTTTACACAACTGAACTATTGGCAATATTATTAGCCATACAGTGGACAGAAAAGAGAAGAATAAACAACAGTGTCATTGCATCTGATAGCTATTCAGCTCTGGAAAGTATTAGATCTGGAAGCTCATCAATAAGAATGGATATTATCAATGATATATTTAAAAATGAAATGTATATGTGTAAGTTTCGTTTGGGTCCCTGCTCATGTAGGGGTAGAAGGAAATGAGAAAGCTGATATTCTGGCCAAACAAAAGTTAAGAACAAAGCAAGTCGAACTAGAAATTCCTTTGAGTAAAACTGAAGCAAAAACACTTGCACAATCGGTATGGCAGGTAGCATGGAATGAAAGTGAAACAGGGAGATACTTGTATAAAATTGTCATGATTCCGCTATCATGTCATGTTTATTCTTGGTCTTGCAGCGGAGTCATGGCATAGCCTTATGTTTTGTGTGAGAAAGACATGGCTTTGTTTAGATTTTGACTTGCCATGTGCAATGTGTTCCCCGCCCTTTTGTCTCGGTAGCCTTCGCATTAGTGTTTCATTACCTTCACCTGCCCCTTGTTAATTATCCTGTGTTTGTTCCCCTTTAAAACATCCTTGTGTTCATTATCCTGTGCTCGTTCGTTGTACTTGTTACCCCATCATAGAAGCCTTGTCCTGACAAATGCGTGAAGTATATTTAGTCTTTGTGAGTGGTTGTTCTAGTCTTAGTGTTTATAGTTGAGTTCTTGTTGAGTGTTTAGTTTTTCAGTTTATCGTGTTTGTTATGGTGTACTCTGTTTTGTTACCCCCTTGTGGGGAAAAGAAGGGAAGAAATCATTATAACACGGCTTAAAATAGCTCATACTGGGCTTAATAACACACTGCAGATGATAAGCAAGCACCCAACAGGGGAATGCACTTTTTGTAACCATAAAGAAACATTTGAACATGTTATATTCCATTGTGAACAATACAATGGTAATAGAATAGAATTTTTCCAGTCATTAAAAAAGGTTAAACACCATGATATTTCATTACCAGGAATTTTAGGAAAAACCGGTGATAATATATATGACAATATAATACAGTTTGTAACAGGGTTAAGCAAAAGAATATAGGTTACATATGTTGACACAGTATTTACTTTTTCATGAATAATTGTATTGTCATATCTTATTATTAATTAATACTAGTAACAGTATTATTATTATATTTTTTTAAGTTATCAATGTAATCCGTGTTCCACACTCCAGTCGGTGGCGGTAATGCACCATAAGCTGGTTTGCCAACCGCCAATAAACCCTAAAGAAGAAGATGGCGAGCTACCACTCTATATCATTCAAGTGCCTAATGTTGATTTCTCCTGTGATTTATCCCAGGTTCCGACTATTGACGGCTGACAGCAGCCACGTACCCCATGTAGCACGAGACACTGTCTGTTTGTTTAATTTTGATTCACCACCGGCCATCGGCCAACCCTTTAATAAATTCCCCTCTGGGGCATTGAAAGAACTGGAAGAATTGTACATGTCGTTTCTCTACTCGTTACAGGGAGGAACCGGGAAAAACTCAGAAATCGCCTTTCAAACTGGGCATTAACATATGGTATTTCCCATATTGCACTTTCGGCTATCTTGGCAAAATTAACGGTCCACCACAGTGACTTGCCAAAAGATGCACAAACTCTTCTTAACACAAGAATAGATTATTCTGTTAGGGAGCTCTGCGGTGGCCTATACCACTACATTGGCATTATTGAGGCGTTAAAACATACCCTTTCCCAGTGGAAAGACAAACTTGTCGATGGATGTTATTTACATCTTCAAATGTCAGTGGATGGCCTGCCACTTTTTAAAAGTTCAGGTCTTCAGTAGTGGCCCATTTTAGGTAGGTTGGTTGGGGTATCCATGAAAGAACCTGTAGTCATTGGGATGTACTCAGGTATGAAGAAACCTGACTCATCAAAAATGTATCTCACAGATTTGACAAATGAGCTTTCAAAATTACAAGAGGGGTTTACATTTGAGGGGAAAAGGCTCACTTTAAAAGTTCATTCGATGATCTGTGACTTTCACAAAGGATTTTGCCGTGCGTCACAAAGGCTTTTAACGGTTACTATGGCTGTGACAAGTGTGTTCAGAGTGGGGTGTACCTCAACCACCGCATGACATACCCCCTCCTGAATAGCCAGACAAGTTCTGATGAGGCATTTGCCAGGCAGGAAGATGAGGACCACCACCATGGCCCTCATGCCTTCACAAATGTAAATTTTGGTTTGGTGTCCCAAGTCCCACTGGACTACATGCACCTGGTGTGCTTGGGGGTTGTAAGGCGCCTCATCTTTCTGTGGATGAAAGGTCCTCTGACTGTCCGTGTACCAGGGAGAGACGTGGACAAAAAATCCAGAAATATTCTAAGCTTAAGACCCCACATTCCTTCGGAATTTGCTAGAAGGCCAAGAGCACTGAACAAAGTGGATAGGTGGAAGGCGACAGAGTTCTGTCAGTTTCTATTATACACAGGGCCGGTGGTGTTGTGTGAGGTGTTAAGACCTGATCTATATGCAAACTTCCTGCTGCTTTTGACAGCCATGGCAATGCTGGTCTCCCCTTTTTTTGCCAGAAAGCACAACGAATATGCCAACAGCCTCCTTCATGCTTTTGTGGAACAGTTTGTAAGTTTTTATTTGTTTGCCAACTGCAACAATGTACAGTCCAGTGATTTGTACCACTGCAATATGTTGATTCACGGTTATCCCTTTATCCAAAAGTGGACATTGCAGTGGACATGGGTCAGGAGTCTCTGGACAACATAGGACAGAAAAACAAAGGACAACAAACCTATAAGACATAAGCTGGAATGTGAGGAGGGAGTCAGACCCATTCAATGGTGTAGCAAAATTACAATACAAATGAAAGTACAAAAGGTAATGTTCTGTCCTGTTCCTTTCTCTCCTTATCCGACAATCTGCCTCTTGTTATCATTTTCTCTCAATGGTCATCTAGTAATCAATAGCTTAGCGCAGTCAACAACACCACCACCACCTCAATACTCGAATACTTGATAGGCAGAAACATGCCCTTGTAACCATATTCCCCCAATATGTTCTCATTGTACTCAAGACACTTGTTTTATCTTACACTAAAATCTACTCAATCTGAAGTAATATTTTTTGCTAGACTAAGCTCTTTATGATTATGTTACTTGCATGTTATGGATAAAAGCATCATCCAATTGCCCACACCTCTTAATAAAAAACACTGTCAAAAAGTGGCTTAACTGTTTAAAACTTGTGCAACAATGATCCAACCGTTATCTTCATGCCCCAGGTGAATACCATGTCTGCTGTCGGGGGTGTTGATTTAAAGAGGGTGACATGGAACATACTGTCATACCTGTTTTCCTGTCCCCTTTCCCGAGGGCCTTCCACAGGATGGCATCACGGGCCCTCCTCAGCCGTAAGTAGGCTATTGCTTCAAATGTTTATCTCATCATTACAATGCCCTTAGTGAATTAGTATTTATTCACTCAAAAGTCTTACAGATTACTACTGGAAAAGAGTTTAACAGTCAAAACTGATTGTTATATATATACATACATACACACACTACCCTTAAAAAGTTCAGGGTCACCGGCTCATTTCTGCATTTAACTCCATTATAACTAGCTTTATTAAATAGTCAACTGGAATGCTCAAAGATCATTATTGGTGCACAAAAATCAGTCAAGATGTGCTGAACACATATGGGATAGCTTTGAGAGTTGTTGGCTTTGAATGTCTAATTTTTGTTTTAGAGAATGAATACCAAGTGCACCATATGCGTTTATCAATACAGAAGTTGAATGTACACAAAGCTTTGTTTAATAATCACACTTAGTTGTGTTTAGTTGTGTCTATCCCTAAATCATGGAAATCTGCATTTGTCCTCCCACTATTAAAAAGTGGAGACCCGTCAGCCCTAGATAATTATCGGATTATCTGTCTTGTCTAAACTATTTGAGTCTCTTATAAATGAGCAACTAAAACATTTTTTAGCGAATAACTGTATTTTAAGTTCCTTTCAGTCTGGTTTCCGGAAAGGACACAGTACAATTACGGCTGTAACCTCTGTTACAAATTATATAGTTAATGCTTTATATGGCAAAAAGTATTGTGCTGCTCTATTCATTGACTTATCTAAAGCTTTTGATACCGTTGACCATAATCTCCTTCTGTAAAGATGGTTTTCTGATTACCTGAGTGGTAGAACACAGTGTGTGACATTAGATAACTGTACCTCATCATTGCTAGAAGTAAAAATGGGTTTCCCCCAAGGATCAGTTTTGGGTCCTATTTTATTTTCTATTAATATAAATAATTTAGGTGTAGGTCTGAATCAAACAAAGGCTAAGATGACACAATTTTGTATACCTCTGCTACATCATTGAAGGAAGCAATTTATCATTTACAGTCTGCCTTTAATCAGGTACAACAATCTCTGGTAGGATTAAAGTTCGTATTAAATGCTAAAAAAACTAAATTAATGTTTTTTACATGTTCGCACTCCTTTGGATTTTACTATTTTAACACAAAGTGGTACTTCAATAGAGGGAGTGACTACTTACAAATACCTGGGTATTTGGATTTATGATAAATTGTCTTTTGGGGTCCATATTGAGAGCCTTTTAAAAAACTCAGACCTAAGTTAGGTTTTTATTTTAGACTAAAGAGGTGCTTTCCTTATTCAACAAGGAAAAGGTTGCTTGAGAGTTCATTCTGAACAGTTTTGGATTATGGTTATTTAGTTTAAATGCACTCTACCTCATTTTTATTAAAAAAAAATAGATGCATTATATCACTCTGCCTTACGTTTCATTACAGAGGTAACAGCTAGGACACACCACTGCATTCTGTATGAAACTGTAAAATGGCCCTCCCTCTCTCTTAGAAGAAAATTCCATTTATTGATTTTTATTGCCAAAGCACTAATGGGTAAATTACCCATTTACATTTCAAATTTACTTATTAACCAAAACAGTGTTTACAGAACAATGTCGTCAACAAAATTATATTTAACTATTCCATCTGTCATGATTCCGCTATCATGTCATGTTTATTCTTGGTCTTGCAGCGGAGTCATGGCATAGCCTCAGGTTTTGTGTGAGAAAGCCATGTGCTTTCTCGTGTCTCGTCAGTGTTTCCCGCCCTTTTGTCTCGTTAGCCTTCCCATTAGTGTTTCATTACCTTCACCTGCCCCTTAGTAGTTATCCTGTGTTTGTTCCCCTATTTAATGCCCTCGTGTTCATTGTCCTGTGCTCGTTCGTTGTACATGTTACCTTGGATGTACTTGTATGCCATTCTTGTTACCGTGTACCTGAAGCCTTCTAAAGTCAAGTCTAGTCTTAGTGTTTTGTATTTGCTAGTCCTGTTTAGTTTTCAGTTGTGGTATTTTGTTTAGTAGTGTTTTCCCCATTGAGGGAGTTTATGTTTTGTTCCTGTTTTATTATTTATTAAAGTCTATTTGTTAACCCCTTCATCCCCGTTTCGCTGCCTGCAATTGGGTTCTCCTCTGTGATTCATAACAGAACGAACGAGCCGGCATCGAACCCAGCAGGCTAAATGGAGGCCAGACGAGCAACCCAGGCTCGTCGCCTCCTACGTTTACGCCAGGGGCACTCTGATGTCCTGGAGTTTGCGGACCGTTTTTTTGAGACGGCAGGGGAGATGGTCCACAATGAGCAGGAGCAGATGGTCCTGTTCAATGGCGGCCTCAACCAACCTCTAGCGGGGTGGGAGATGAAGATGCTGAGACCGCTGGGCTTCACTGACCTGATCAGGTATGCCATGAATCGGCCGGAGCCCAGTGTCTCAGCTCAACCCAGTCTTTCCCCCCCGCTGGCCGCCATCCCCGAGGGCCGTACCCTGCAAATCGGGGTTGTGGGCCTCTCCTCACCCTCTGCAACCTCCACCTCGTCCACCGCACCACCTCCTACAGTCTCCCCACCCGCAGTCAGCCTTGGTGGCAAGAGGGGTAGGCGAGAGTCCTGGGGGTCCTCGTCAGAGGCCTCCAACCCGGAGACAGCCACGCCCTTCACCTCCAGCCGACCACCAGACGGGTGGCTCGGCTGAAGAAGAGGCAACGGAGGGCGGTCCCAAGTCCGGTGGTCCCGTCAAGTCCGGTGGTCCCGTCAAGTCCGATGGTCCCAAGTCCGGTGGTCCCGTCAAGTCCGGTGGTCCCGCAGGCGCCCAGTCAAGTGGCCGGTCCTGTCTTCCAGCCGGCGTCCAGTCAAGTGGCCGGTCCTGTCTTCCAGCCGGCGTCCAGTCAAGTGGCCGGTCCTGTCTTCCAGCCGGCGTCCAGTCAAGTGGGCGGTCCTGTTCCCCAGCCGGCCTTCCAGCCGGCGTCAAGTCCTGTTCCCCAGCCGGCGTCAAGTCCTGTTCCCCAGCCGGCCTTCCAGCCGGCGTCAAGTCCTGTTCCCCAGCCGTCCTTCCAGCCGATGTCAAGTCCTGTTCCCCAGCCGGCCTTCCAGCCGGCGTCAAGTCCTGTTCCCCAGCCGGCCTTCCAGCCGGCGTCAAGTCCTGCCCAGCCGGGGACTTCGCGATCTCGAGCACCGCCCCCCAGGGTGTCCCCTAAGTCCCCTGGGACTCCGCGCTTCCGAGCGCCAGGGACAAGGACTTGTGGTATTTTGTTTAGTAGTGTTTTCCCCATCGAGGGAGTTTATGTTTTGTTCCTGTTTTATTATTTATTAAAGTCTATTTGTTAACCCCTTCATCCCCGTTTCGCTGCCTGCAATTGGGTTCTCCTCTGTGATTCATAACACCATCAACAAAAACAGAATTTGGTAAAAAGGCTTTTTCATTATATGCACCAAAAGTTAGAACTCCAAAACACAATTCAATTTATAATCACTTCCATCTATTAATATTTTTAAAAACCTTTTAAAGTCAACGTTGATTGAGCGGTGTAATTGTTTTGACTATGTACCTTTTAAATTATGTCTGTATTTATTTAAGTTAAATACAATGTCTTGTTTTTATATGTATAGTCTATGTATAGAGATTTGTTGTATACTATGAAAAGTGTTTTTTTTTCTTTCAACTTTTTGACCGCCTATCTTGGCCAGGACTCCCTGTAACTCAATGGGAATTTTCCAGGTTAAATAAAGGTTATATATATATATATCCTGGTTCACTCCCTTATCGATGATTACAATAGACAGGTGGATTCCTAGGGGGGGGTACTGTCACGGTTGGTCATCCGCTGTCTTATTCTGGTTTTGTGTGTTTGTAAATGTGTGTCTCGTTACCGCTGATTATCAGTGATCAGCGGCAGCTGCAGGTTATCTACCAGCCTATTTATTGCCCTGTCTTTCACAGATTGTTTCCCCATGTTGTTTCCTGTTCTCCGCGTGTGGACCTCATTCAGAGTCAAGTTCATTGTGTCGTGTTGTACCCGTTCCAGTCACGTTTGGATTCTACACCTGGTTATCACTCCGGGGAATTCTACACTCAGTCATCATTACTCGTCTGTCATGGATTACCCATCGAAGTCCCCGCATCACCACTCTCCTACTGGATGCATAGTGTTGAACTTTTATTGTTTTCTCAATAAAGAGATCTTTTACTTGCAACTGGAATCCGCGTATAATTCTCGTAACAAAATTGAACTCTGTCTGATAAGTAAGATCTGAACCATTGTAGTGCCTGTCCCTCAATACCGGTATAATTGTGTAAGCGATCTATAATTATAAATATATATATATAAAAGAAACAGGTTCTTCAAGTTCTTTTGTCTTCAAGGACCGTTTTGTGTACATGTGTGTGCGCGATTAGAAAGACATAGTGTAACGCAAAGCACTTTAGGGTTCTCTATTTCTAAATAAAGAATATATTCATGTCTAGTCCAGAACTAAAATGTGTGTGGGGTTGATCATGCTAGCCTGGGAATGGAGGGAGAGTGCGAACTCTGTGATGTCTTTGACAGCGTTCATTATTAAAGAGCAACCAGAGCCGCCTCTCCCCCTAGCTGGGGTTCGCGGTTTGTTCTAGCTGAGGCACGGGATACGAGGCTGACCTGCTGCACGATGTAAGCACTGACAGGGTGATTGATGAAACCCCATTTCCAGAATTACGCCGGCCCACAGACTTGTCTCTCCGTGCGACCAAGCAGTGCCATCGGCCATTCTATGGCTGCATTGGTGACCACGGAGAAACACCTGTGGCTGAACCTCAAGGGCATCAGGGACCGCGACCGTACGTTCCTCCTTGATGCCCCGATCTCGCTTTCCAGATTGTTTGGAGATGCGGTTAATATCGTAGTCACCAGGTTCGGGGAGGCGAGATGCCACGAGTAGGCTTTCGTGAGATATCTCCCCCCTCGTGCCCAAGCGTCTGGAGTGTCAGCCACACCTTCTCACCCCGCACATACACAAAGTGCATGGATGCAGCTCTGGCGACTCCAGTTCATCCGCATTTTGAATAACATAGACGACTGGCTGATTTTTGCTCAGTCTCGGGAGCTAGCGCTTTGACAAGGATGTCGTCCTAGTTCATTTCGAGACTCTCGGGTTAAGACTCAATGTCAAAAAGAGCGTTCTTTCCCCTACACAGAATACAATGTTTCTTTGGGTTATATGGGACTCGATCGCAATGCAGGCACAAAAGTCACCTGCACATGTCGAATCCATCCAGAGCACCCTGAGGAGCATCAGGTTAGGCCAGAAAGTGACAAATCATTACTTTCAAAGAGTTCTAGGTCTCATGGCGGTGGCTTCTACCATAATACCTCTGGGCCTCCTGCATATCAGACCGTTTTGTTGTGGCTCAAAGCCAGGGGGTTTCACCAAGGGCCAACCCCAGAGACATTTAAGGGTGACGTGCCAGGTGCTTCGCACACTTTCTATGTGGTTCAGACCTCGGTTTTTGATTTTAGGTCCCACTCTCGGTCCGTGTTGTCGTCGCAAGATGTTAACGACAGACGCTTCCCAGACGGGTTGGGGTGCGGTCTTAAAAGGCCGTCCAGCCCATGGGATCTGGAGAGGTCATCTTCTCGATTGGCACATCAATTGCCTTGAAATGATGGCTGTATTTCTGGCCCTGAAATACTTCCTCCGGCAGATAAGAGGCTACCATATCCTTGTGCGGGTGAACAACACTTCAGTAGTCTCGTACATAAATCACCAGGGTTGGCTGTGGTCGCGCCACCTCAATAAATTGGCCCAGCAGATCCTGCCCTGGGCAGAGGGAAAATTCCTGTCCCTCAGAGCAATTTACATCCCGGGGCATATGAATGTGGGAGCAGACTTGCTGTCCAGACAAGCTTTGACAAACGGGGAATGGAATCTCCACCCCGAGATAGTCAGACAAATCTGGGAAAGATTTTACGAAGCAGAAGTGGACCTCTTTGCTACACAGAAAACAGCACAATGTTTCCTCTAGTTCTCTCTAAGTCATTTAGCTCCCCTAGGTCTGGACGCGATTGCCCACGTGGCCCAGACTGCATCTTTAAGCATATCCTCCGATAGCTCTGCTCCCGGGGGTGCTGGCAAAGGTCTTTCAACAGGGGTCTCGACTCTTATCGATAGCTCCTCGTTGGCCAACCATAATCTGGTTTTCAGATCTAATAATCCCTCCTTGACGACACGCAATGGGCAGGACGGCGCTCTCAACCTCGTCGTCCTGCTTAATTTTTGCCCCTGGGATGGTCAAAGCTATTCTCCTCACCTGAGTTATCTGCCGAAAGTTCTGTTCTCCACCGTGCATCTGGTTGTTCTTGAGGCCTTCTGTCCTCTGCCGTTCACGACATCGGAGCAGGAAAGACACAAGTACAGTGTCCAGTATGTGCTCTTCAGAATTACATTCCACCGCACTATCAAGTGGCGTAAATCGGAGCAGTTTTTTCATATGTTATAGGAGTCGCAAACAAAGGGGGAAGCTGCCACCAAGCAAACAATGTCAAATTGGGTGAGGGATGCTATTGCTCTGGCCCGCGGTCAAGCTTCACCTCTAGGTGTCAGAGCTCATTCAACAAGGGGGGTTATATCTTCTATGACCTTAGCAAGAGGTGTCCCCTCAGATTTTTCTGGATATCCATGGTACTCTGGGCTCACACGTCCTGGAGTCTACATCCCAGAGTCACATCTGAGGCCTCCTCTTGGCTTGTGCACACATACCACAAAACCTTGGGGGTCCAGACACCTCCAGTGCCCCGGCGTTTTTATTCTCGTTACCATAGCGTTTGAACGCAGCATCAAGAGTAGCTTTTGATAGGGAACGTCTCAGGTTACTTGGCTGTAACCCTGTTCCCTGAAAAAGCGGGAATGATGCGCCTCAATGCCGCACTATAGGCGTGCCGGACGTCCTTTCAGACAAAGTTGGAACCTGCGCACGCATTCTCGCAACGCATATTTATTACCTGCAGGTGCTGGTGTAATTAGCCAAATCACCTGCCAAGGTTATTTAAAGCCAACACTGAGACACACGTGCTTCACAACCGGTCGAACAAAGACGTTCTCCCATAGCGTTTGAAACACAGCATCTCGTTCCCACTTTTTCAGGGAACAGGGTTACAGCCAAGTAACCCGAGACGTTGCGGCTTTTGTAAATTTAAATATATATTTTTAGTAGAGACCTCAACCTGTTTATATTAGGAAGTGAGTAGATTGGCCATTTGTAAAGTTTCAAGCTATTAAATCGCGGAATGGACTATTTAAGTCTGTGTATAAACAGTATATTAATTAAAAATTACACAACTCTCTGGATGCAAAATTGTGTTCCGAATAAAGCGATCGCTCTGCATTTATAAGAAGCGTGTGCATGACGTAGAGAGTGTAGAAGTTGGAAAACATGGAAAACAAGAGAGGGGAAAAATGAGTATAAAGAAAATATTAGAGAATATAAAAACATAAATAAAACAACCAAGGAAAAAGGCTATTTTGTGTGTGATTTGGACAACTTTGTCCTTAGGTATTAATTTTGTGCAATATAATTTTAAATGTGTTTAAAGTTGTGATTTTCGCTTTTTATTTTTTTTAAACATGCCAGCAATACTTTTGGCGGGAAATTTATCCCATAAGAGAGATCGCTGATGTCCAGTCCAGTCATCCAGAGATGCACACTAATGCAACACTGTTTTATTGTTTTTTTTTTAATGATAAACCTGCCCAGATCAGTTCAAACTCACATCTGAGCAAAACCTTAAACGTGAAGATAATCTATTTCTTGAGGTAAAATCCAGTACCTCAATATTGACGTATTTTTGTAGGCGAGACCCGACAGTTAGCGCCTCGCTGGTTCCCTTGACCGGAAGGGATTAATAAAGGTTTATGATGTTTACATGTTTTGTCTGTCAAGATCATCTTTACAAATTACTTTGGAAGCCTAAATACAATTGGCAGAAGTAAAAAGCTAACAAGATGCTGTAAACAGATTACACTTAAGGTCGCTCGATATCAACGTAACCACCACCAAGCCTCCGACAACAAATGTGTTCCCTGGTGAGTAATTACTCCATGAATGAATCCGCATTTACGTTTGAAGCGATTTGTGACCACGTTGCATTATTTGTGAGCTTTAAATGTTCCTGCCAAAGTCGCTTTTAGCAACCGTTTGTAAAACACAATAAGGCTTAAAAAATCACAAGCGGGTTATAATTGGTGTGTTTTATGTCATAGAATAAAACATGAAAATATTTAGGGTTTACCACAGACCTTATTTTAGGAGATTTACCAAAAACCCATTCAAAACCCCATAAACTTTGGTCCTATAATCCTAAAATGTCCTAAAATTCTAACTCGCTTCCAGGGTTTGCACACAAAAATACATCATCTCTGAGCCTCCCAATAATGACTATAATAAATGAGGACTCCAACATGATTTTACTGGAAAAAGAAATCTGTTTCATGAAGAGATATGTTGTACGACGACAGACAACGATGTGCTTTAAACAGCACAGAAATAATACTGGTTTGAATGGTTATAAAGGGAGTTGTTTGCAATCTGGGTTTCAGAAGGTATACATAGTTTACAAAAATGAAATCAAAGAACAAGTTTAAAAAAACTATTTGCATAAAAATGTACATTATATTAAAACATCATGTGGTCATGTGAGTGCACGCTATCTCACAGCGTACGCCACCTGATGGTGATGTTTCACATGTTACTGTGATGTGTGGATTGTTGTACACTACACACGGTGGCAGTAAAAGATCAGGGGATCCGACACTTTACATATCGCATGTTTAAGCATTGAGTAAATGTTGTCACTGATTTGCTGAATTACTGAAATTACACTGAATTACACCATCAGATTCCTAAAAATACTTCAATGACATTACGTTTTAAAAGTCTAGAAATACAGTATTTGTTGATTACATGCAGTACATTTCATATTATTTCCCCATTTTGTTGTGTGCTTTAAATCTTTAAAAACTTTTGTTTGGAAGGAGAGGAAACAAGAGCGTTGTTAAATTATACACACACCAGACAGAACATTTACATTTATGCATTTGGCAGATGCTTTTATCCAAAGTGTCTTACATTGCATTATCCTGTACATGTTACATAGTTATCTGCAATCCCCTGGGATCCAACCCACAACCTTGCATTGTTAACACGATGCTCTTACCACTGAGCTACAGAATGCAAAATGCATCAGCAAACCACAGAATGTTTAGTTTAGATTTGATTTTCAAGGCTGTTTAAGGCAGCATAAGATTTCAGAGTGTTTTCTGCATACAGTTAATGAAAGGTAGATCAGTAGTGTTTTTGATCTATAATGTTTAATGCACTTATCTGAAGACTCTGGGAGGCTCTTGTTTGATAAAGAATAAATTATACTCTCAAAGCTGTACACTATTATCTTGCTATTGTACAACACATTGTCATCAAACATGTGTAATGTAAGAGATGAAGGTTGCCTGATTCTTTGTCTTTAGCTGACAATGTGCTGTTTCACCCGTCGATGGCAGTGTGTTCATGTGGCTCTTCTATACCAGTTACACAGCGTGTTAAGCAGGACGGTTCTTTCACATGTGTTGTGTGGTGTATGAGTGTGTGTTCCTGGTGTTCGTAAGGGATCGGTCATGTTCTCTCTGTCTGTGTGGTCTACAGAACCTCACCCTTCATCAACAGAACATCAGCGTTGTTCAGGGACTTCCAGGGCTTCAGATCGGAGGCGTGCGTTTGATTCACTATGTGCATTGTTTCGAACTTCAACACAGAGGAAACCGAAAAAAAACCCACTTATGTATAAAAATATATCATACACTCAAATATAATCATGTAGTAATAAATACAACGGTTAGAAATTGTGGTCCTCTTCTGTTGAAACACTGCGAACATAATGTCAACACTGAATGCAGGGCTGGCCCAAGCCTTCAGGGGGCCCCATGCAGAATTTGATTTGGGGGGCCACCAATATGACTTTTTATGGTCAATCCTTGTTTATTTGCACACTATAAATCTAAAACACACATTATCAATTTTATTTGTTGTAGCTGTGTTGCTTAAGTCATACGTCATTTTTGACTATTCTACGGAGTATAATTGTAATCGTAGCAAACCCAAAGGAGTGGTCAGGTGGTTCCTTTGCAATGAAACATTCAAAGTCTTGCAGTACAAATTGGCATACTTAATGTACCTTACTGAAAATTAGCTAAATAAACCAGTAGACAATGCATTTACTGTAAACATGTTCATCACTTTAATTACTTTTGGTTAGAAAAATTTGCAATGTGCAAAAATTGCAATACAGTCAACTACAAATAAAATTAAGATAAACAGAATATTTTTATAAAAATCAAATTGAATGTACAAATTGGACAATATTCAACTAAATAATAAAATAATAAGAAAATGCACAGATCAGATGGATCTGTAACAAGATGGTTCAAGAATAAAATATAAAGCTGAATACCAAATAACTACAAATCAAATCAAATCAAATCAAATAGAAACATGATCTTCTAAATACAAATGTAATTGAAATAAAGTGTTTATTTTGACAAACTAACTCAACTTTACATACCACCTCAATATTGCACTTTCCTACTTAGAATTTGTGTTTCCTGGCTTTTCTGGAGGCAAAGTCAAAATAATAAAGTCAAATAATTATTATATAAATAAAGTTAGCCATGTTAGAACATACTAGAAGGTGATGCTGTCTGTCAAAAACAAACAAATATCTCAAATGACCTGATTACTGTGAAGGTCCACATTCACCCTAATTACCATTTAAGGCAATAAGCTCAAGTTTGTCAATGGAACGACACTAAGACGCAACTCCAATGACTTTATTTGAACAAAAATAACAAAATGATGGTATAACATCTTTGGTTGTAGCACTGGTACTTGGGGGCAGGCTGGGTTGGTTGTGCCCCACCTCCACAATATTTCAACAGACCTCCTAAAGAAGTTTCATAATAGTAATAGCTATAGTTGAATCAACAGAATGTTATTTCAACAACAAACAGCAGTTATTTTAATGTCAAACTATATAACACAGCACTGCAGCAAGCCATCTGTACATCTAAAACATTGAGACACAGGCTAATGATACTGGAATATAATAGCACAGACCCCTAGGGTAGGCTAATGCAAGTAATGTTAAACTTTTAGCAGTACCAAAGTTATGTCATGTTTCTCTTAGTGTAGTGGCAGGATCATGACAGAACCTCATGTTTAATGTGGAGAGAGGCAATTATTGTTATTATGGACTTCCATACACTCTCTCCGGTCTCGTCTTTGTTCCCATCCTCTCGGTACCCTCGTTATTGATTAATACCCTACACCTGTTCCCCTCTTGATTTGCTCCCTTACTTAATGCCCTTGTGTTTTCTGTCTTGTGCTGGTTCATTGTGATTTGGTTGGTGAGTTCATGTCTTGTCAGTTTAGTTATTTGTAGTTCATGTCAAAAGTTAATTTAAGTCTTGTTTAAGTGTAGTTAGTTTTAGTCCTGTCCTGTCATGTTATTGTATCCCTGTTTTGTTCTGTTACCCCCACGTGGGTCTATGTTTTATTATTTATTATTAAAATATGTTAACCCCTTACCCGCTGTCTGCACCTCGGTCCTCTCTCCGTGTCTCACCACGAGAATCATGACAATAATTATTTTCTCAACTTACCTTTATCTTGATCCTCGCTATTCTTACTTTTTCTTTCTTTCTGCACCAGAAGTATTTGTTCTTTTTTGTGACATTATTGAGTTAAAAATGTTTTAAATTATTGCATAATATTGCATTGTGGTTTTTTTCATTGAATATTGTATTTTGTATCATTACCTATATCCACTGAAATATGAAATAAAAAAAAACAACCCGAAGACGCTCATCGACAAGAAACTCCAGCACCACTGGAGCATGATCTCAGTGGCAAGTTTTTCAGGCACCAGGCCCGGTTATAACTCTAGCAACTGTTGTTTGTTTATTGAGAATGCAGAACCACCAGTAGTGCGTTACAGTAATCCAGTCAAGAGGTCATAAATGCATTAACTAGATGTCCTGCATGAGGAACTGCTATGACCCCAGGTGGCAGTCAAGGGTTTTTGGGGTTTAACATGTATATTTAACATTTTGTCCACACTGGATGCGGCGCGTTGCAACACCACATGATAACCTGCTTGTTTTTAATGGGTTTTTTGCTTGCACCGCGCAGGTGTAGACACGGGGTGAGTATTAATGTGACATTTTGTGTTGTAAAACTGTTTACAATATGTGCCACAAAAAGAGAAACACACACAGAATGAGGGGAGAAGGGACACAGGCAGCAACCAAATAAAAAAAGCCTTCTAACCCAACGTAGGAGTTAGTAAACCCTCTACCCCAGGGGTTCACAACCTTTTTGTCTTCCATTCTATTCAACAATATTCAAAAGGGCCCCCTCCCACTGACAAAAACTCAAAGTATTTCAGGGCTTAACATAAACTGGAAAAACATGAAAAGTCAAAAACTTGAGCACATCAAACCAACTGGTGCCACTATAACTCTAAAACTGTAATGCTTTGTTGGCCAATCAGAGGCCTGAAAAAAGTCAGCTTCCAGTAGACTCAAAACTTTGGTTTCACTAGCTACACGAAAACTCTACAACAGAGTTTCTAAAAATCTTCACCATGGCAAGTTTTCACAACAGTTCAGTTTCAGTCACCTGAAGCTGCGATTGCGTGTGGACGAATGTGTTTGACATTTTGAAAATAACCGTGTTCATGAGGACAGGGCCTGCGAAAAGAAACGACATCTGCTCAATGTCACGCGACGTTCTTACCTGTCTACTTTTCCCAATCCTATTGGGTTTTTGTGTACACACACTCTATGATCAAATCCATTTCTGGATTATGATCAAGCTTAATAAATGAGACCTCACAGTGTCTGTGCTATAATATATATTTATAGGTCATATTCAATGCGCAGTAACTTTATTTTGAATGTTGATGATCTGCTGAATCATTCGGCTGCTTTTCTGTGTAGACTGTTAATGAGAGATAAACACGTTCGGCTTTAACAGGTGGGATTAACGCAAACATGCAAATGCTGAACTTTTTGCATGCACTTTGCATCCAAAACATCCCTGATGTCTGCTGCTGTTCCCCTACTGTGAGAAGAGGCTTTGAATAAACAAATGAGCTGTGTTTTTACCTGACGCTATCACATCCGCCATGCAAAGTGATTCACTCGTTCATGATCATTATCAACGGACAGTTACATGTAACTTCCCTGATGCTCCAGACACAACATTAAAACACTCATTTTTTGTGTATGTCTGTTACATGACATTTATTAATCAAAATTCAGGTTTCCTTTACCTGTGAGCTCTGAATAACCAATTTAAAAACATTAAAAGAAAATGTACCCCCTGTAGTTTTAACCTCATTTCCAGATGCTGTAATGAAACAGCCCTTTCCAAAATTAATGTTATTAAAGTTTTTATTAAAATACAGCTTTCCTCTGGCTCAGTAGATCGAGTATGGTGTTAGCAACGCCAAGGTCATGGGTTCCATCCCAGGGATTGCACGTAATTTTATACAAATGTATAGTGTAAAGGCACCTGTACACGGTGCGATATGAGCTTGCTGGTGATTCTCTTGTGTGAGGAATTACGAGCCGAGCAGAGTGCCTTACGAGCACTTCCCGACCTCCCGATCTTTTCAAACATGTCGGAAAAGTTCGGGAGCTATCGGACTAAAACCGTGACATGTCATGTATGCCATTGAACAAGCTGATTTGTTGATCGATCTGACATCGACCAATCAGGCGCAAAATCACAGAAGAAGAAAGCCGAAGATGGTAGCGCCACAGCCAATTTGGATTATTGAAAAGGAGGATAAACTCACTGAACTCTGTAACGCTGTATGACGTGTCCAGCAGTTTGTACTAGAGATGTGCGAATGAGCTAAAATGTCTCCTAGAGATGCGCGGATGGGCTATTATTTCATCTGCAACCGCATCACAAAACTCATCATCCGTCCGCCATCCTTTCGCACCAACGTTTTTGACCAATTTTCTAAATCGCACCCGCCCACCATCCGCTGATTGGGTGATGCAAGGCGCTGCTGATGATGACAGCCGCGAGACTAGAAAGCTCTTACCTCAGAATATCAGCAGTGAACTCCGATCGGCGCACAGGGACAAAAATAAATAAATAGATTAAATAAAATGAACTTCGGCAAAGCTGACCTTATCTGATAGGCTACTGTACAATATTTTCATTATAGCCTAATAGAAAACACATTTTGGCACATCATTTCAACATGCTGCTATTTAGTCTACTATTTCACTTTATTTTTCAGCAAATAGATAGAAAGCTCGAATAAAGTAACAAGTCATTTACATTATAGGCTAATTACTATCGTGTCAGGGTGAAAACGGAACACACATGAATGACTGGATAACGCTACGTTTTCTAACCCTGTCTGTTCAAATCATTTGGAATGTTATACTGCAACTTTCCAAACAGTGGCAATCATATACTTTTACTATATTCTTTTGGCTTTCATATACATACAGTGCCTCACAGTCGTTGTATATTAAATACCCAGCACTTCATTCATCCTCATAAACCACTTTGCAAAAAGCTCTCACACGGCACTTTTCTTTCCCTTCCTTTTGCTGTTTTTAATTCTACCTTTTAAGTGTTCTCTCGGATCTGTTTCCCCCTCTACAGTCGCCACACACTTATTTATTTTAAATGAGTGCAAATTATCGTCTGCCTGATAGAAAATGCATTTAAAACACATTCGTATTTTAGAGAAATGCAGTTAATATTTGTATCATAGATGACTGATCTCATCCACCAGCAATTGTTCAGAATGTATTTTTTTATTACCCGACCTGCGGATCACCCGCATCACTAGTGTGTACCATGACAGGGTTGTCCGAGATGATATTTTACTCTTTTGTCAAGTTGTTTCTGAAGAACAGAAAGTCCATACTGTAGTCTTTGCCATGCCCTTTTTTCTTTTTTATTCTTTCACAAGCCATTACTGCCCTTAAATAAAGCAATCTCTTCTTCTGACTCCATGTTTTTGGCGCAGATTTTTGTGCAATTGCTTCGTAAATCGTCAGGTCGTACAATCGTGTCATGTAACACTGCCTCCATTAAGTATCAGTTAAAGTCACTCTTGATGTGTTCGTGGACATACAGTCTTCCGACCATCAGATAAATGGTCCGAATTTTCCGGCCTTAATGCGATGTAAGTCGCTTTGGATACAAGTGTCTGCCAAATGCATATTAAAGATGTGTTTAAGGATTTTGTATGTTTGTTGTGTTTGAGTGTAAACTGAAGCAAGATTTGAGAAAAATGTAGTGTTCGACTTATACATCAGTGTACTTTGTTTTTTTGCTGACGACGAGGGTTTTATAGAGCATCCAGCGAGAGTTAGACAGTATTCTAGGTTTTTGATCTGGTAAGAAAAACTTCTGTTTTGTCTGAATTTAATAATAGGAAGTTGCCATCCATCCTGTCTCCATATCTATTATACATTCCATCATTGTGGTGAATTTATGTTCTTGGGGGCCTTGAAGAGATATTTACATTTACATTTATTCATTTGGCAGACGCTTTTATCCAAAGCGATTTACAAGTAGTTTTTTACAGTGACACATTACTGCAGAGCAATCAGGGGTAAGGTGTCTTGCTCAAGGGCACTTCAGTCATGACCTGCTGGCACTGAGATTAGAACCTTCTGATCACAAGACCAACTCTCTAACCACTAGGCCACAGCTGACCCAACAGATATAGAGTTGTCGTCAGTTAAAACTAACTCCATGGGCCAGATTTATTACAGTAACAGCTTGCAGCAGTACGTACTAAACTTGTGATCGATAAGTCTAGTGCAGGGGTTCTCAAAGTTTACGTTCAAAGGTCTGAATCTGAATTCTTGTCAACGTCAAAGATACTTAATCAAAAGAACACAACTGCAGTTTCATTGATATCAATTTGATATGGTTGTATGGACAATATATTTTTGGCAAATCAACTCTTCATATGCTTATCATCATATTCACGGTGTAATAGTCGTAACTGTTACATACAGTGCTGCATTTTTATACAACAAAATGCAAAAAGCCGCTCTCATTTACATATATTCTGTTTAAGAAATCTTACTTCAATGTAGCTTTTAATGAGTCATGCAGCACAAATGTCTGTGTGGGCAACAAGCTATGCTTATATAATAAATATATAATATTTACAGAAAACTACATCCATTTTCCCAGGTAGTGACAGAGTTTTAGAAACGCTATTTTGTTCGCTCGGTTAAATGTGCTGCTGTTTTCTGCAGGTCGCTGCACAGATAGAGATCAAGAAAAAAGCAAAACCACGCGCTTGCGGGTTGAACCGGCAACATTTGATCTATGCGCTTTACATGAAGAAGTCAGTAAACACTGCTAAAGACGTGTGTGTGTGTGTGTGTGTGTGTGTGTGTGTGTTAAAATGTCTTTTCAAGTGTTTGATGTTTGGATGTGGCACTGAGTTTTATCATGGCAGCATGTGGTCTGAATGCAGGAATATTAAGTGTGAAGGAAACACTTTCACGGGACACAAGAAGCTAGATAAAGTATAATACCATCACACAGAAGATATGACAGAAGGCCCTGTTCTCATCCCACATAACACAAACTGCACAAAAGCTGTGAAAACACTGCAGTCATTGCTAACTGCCAGCGGCAGACACTACATGAACCCTTTAAAACAAACCGAAGCCTTTTCCATTTCCTCTGGACTTCATGACGATCAGCGTATGCAAGCTGACCCTTGTGACAATGTCAAAATGCAGAAAGGTTTGCGTTAGGATTATGGCTAGGGGATTGATATTCAGTTTGTACAGTTTCAAAATGATTGGAAAGTCCCCATTAAAACTGTGTGTGTGTGTGCGCAGCCTGATATTGTGGGAACGCAGGGCTGCTGTTGTTGATCCACCTGCTCCCATCTCTCTTCAGCTGGATGTCAGCAGCTGCAGGCCTTCACAAAGCTCGTCTTTGTAATCCGCTTCGGGCTGAACACGAGGAGCAGAGGAAACACTCTGAGACACACACACACACATCATCTCATCTTCCTTCTCTCACTATCTCTCTTTTGCTCAGCACACACCTGCACGTCTGACCGAGACAAACAAACACCTGTTACATGAGATTTACAGTGAGGACAAAGCTAACGGAAAACGTGTCCAAATACAGCAACTGAGCAAGCTGAGAGCACTCCACATCATTTTACATGCAGATGACAAATATTCAAACCTGACGTCTTCCAGCCTCATGCAAAGCACATTTGCAAATGTGACGGCAGGAGAAATAGCCGTCTGTAGTCAAATCTTCTGCAGCGGTGTGCACCTCATCTTCTGTAATGAAACACAATCATCTGCATGATTATTCAAGCTTCAGTTTCTAACATCAAAGAGTTGATTCATGAGCTCAGGAATATACACACACTGTTACGCTCAGCTACACAGCAGTTTGTCTTTACTTAAAGAAATATGAATATATCATCCTGAGGTCATCCTCACTGGTTTGATTGATCTAGCTATTAGTATTGTGAGGCCTGTTTGTAAAACGCTTTCAAAAGAGGCGATCATACAACAGCTGTGATCATGTATATAACATTTACTGTAGGTCACTTTAACATGCACACACACAGAGAGAGAGAGAGAGAGATGCTGTCGTTTTTAGTTGAAATACTTCTCATTTAATACTTTAGTGGAAGCTCTCCATAGGACTTTATACTGTACACAGTGTATATTGTTTCCTGTAACCAAAGCACAAACCTTTCTGCATTTATACCTTTTCAAATAATCAATTCATTTACTTTGTGTGGATCCCTGACTGATACACAATGCAAGTGCTCAAGACATTTACCATCATTGTGGGTCCTCACAATGTATAACAATCTGTACACACACAGGTACGCACACACATTTTGTTGACTTTACCAGGTGAATGTTAAAGATTTGCATGCAGTGAGAGTGACTATCAGCAGTTTGATAGTGAGATGAGAGCTGTGAATCATATGAAAAGCTATTGCTGTAGATTCAAACAGAACAGGAACAACATCAAACATGAAAAGCAGCAGGAAGTTCATTAGTTTTTTTCAACTGCTAACAGGCTTTGCTCAATACTGAAGCCACATTTTCTCTTCACAGTCTGTATTACCAAACAGCTCATCTCATCTCCCAAACTCACTCAGACCAACCAAACACTTCCCATACGTCTCAAGCCCGTCGCAACAATTCTCATTCACAAAACATACAATTCATTCATAACACGCTGATCCTAAAAAAACACTCACAACAGAGAGCATTACATGTAGAAGTTTGATTGAATCAGTATTTTATATAGAATAACCACATTATACTTGTTTGAATGTTCTATAAAGACAATTCTGCAATTTCATTTTTTGAATATAGTGCAAACTACTGTGAGGGTACTACCCCCCCCCCCTCTCTCTCTGTGTGTCTCTCTCTCTCTCTGTCTGTCTCTCTCTGTGCCTCTCTCTCTCTCTGTCTCTCTCTCTGTGTCTCTCTCTGTGTGTGTCTCTCTCTCTCTCTCTAGTATCTAAGATTCCAACATTGAGATCTTTAATAGATCTAACTGGTCCGTGTTTTGAAAATGTAGACAATCTTGCTATTTCCTTGGGATCTAAATCAGTCCGAATTGTGTCTAAAGTTCTACAGAAATTGAAGTCTGGATTTACTATAGATGAAACAAGCATGCTAAATGACTTTTTTACTGGAAAACATCTACCTGACGACAAAGACCAATTCCCAATTTTATTGTTGTCTCCAAAAGTAGAAGGGTTTTCTGGAATGTTTTTAAAAACTGAAAATGTTACAGACATGAATTTGTATGAGGTTGAGTAAAAATGTTGTATAAAGCATGTGTAAAAGCATTTAACAGAAAAGGGTTGCATGAAAGAGTTGATACACCTTGGCGTTCTTTTTTTGGTTGTCAAGAGTTTGAAAAACCAGAGTGGAGAGCACTATATAAGCCACCATTAGCAAAAAGGGATGGAGATTTGCAATGGAGAATTATACATGGCATTGTTGCTGTTAATTCTTTTGTTTCAGTTTTAAATCCAAATGTTAGCCATCTTTGTCCTTTTTGCTTTCAACGAGAAACTATCTTCCATGTTTTTATGGCAGTGTGCAAGACTACAGCCCCTATTTAACTTGTTAAAGAATATTGTTAGTTGTTTTAATGAGCTATTTAATGAAACAGTTTTTTATTTTGGATGGAAATACACGAGAAGCTGTCGTTTTAAATGCCAATTGTTGAACTTTATTTTAGGCAAAGCAAAAATGGCCATTTATATAACTAGAAAAAGGAAAATCGAACAAAATTGTGATCTTAGTGTTGTAATGGTGTTTATTGCCATGGTCAAGTCAAGAGTGTTAATTGATTTTCATTTTCATAAAGTTACAAATTGTTTATTGGAGTTTGAAAATATCTGGTGTCATGGAGGAGTGATATGCTGTGTTATTGAGAATGAGCATAGTCTTTGCACAACGTTTTCTGTGAATTCTGTAAGTTTTAAATACTTGTTTCTTTCTCTGTAATGGCTTTATTGTTTGAATTGTGTTGTAATAAATGTGTTTTGAAATCTCAATCTCTCTCTCTCTCTCTCTCTCTCTCTCTCTCTCACAATTTGGTGGCCTCATCCCTTTGGCACAAGATGATGATCCTGGAACCTCCGGAGAACCTGGTGGGAAAGATCCAGAAAGAACTAGTGGACTTCTTCTGGTCAGGACAGCTTTGGCTGAGGGCACCAGTGCTATATCTGCCCATTCAGGAAGGAGGGCAAGGACTTGTTGATGTCCGATCCAGAGTAAGAGCTTTTAGACTTCAGACAGCTCAAAGACTACTCTATGGGGAGGATGTAAGTTGGTCCTGGAGTAGCCTGTGCCCTTTTAAGGAGAGCAGGCAACATGGGGCTTGACCGTCACCTTTTTCTCTTGAACATAAATAAGTTGAACCTAACAGGATTACATCCTTCTATAGGTCAATGCTAAAAACATGGTCACTTTTTAAGTTCTCTAGAGAAGCCAATGGTGTACAGAGACTTTGGTTGAAGAAGAACCGTTGTTTTTTAACCCCTCATTGGACTTGGACATTTTAAAATCAGATTCCCTCAGAGAAACCGTTGTGGTCTTGGAGGTATCACCAAAGTTGGACATTTAATCTCTGAAGGTGGATGGATACCTGCAAAGGCCGTAGCCTTAAAACTGGGAATGAGGTCAGTTCGACTAGCAGAGAGACTGATTACTCAAATAAGAGATTTCTTTCCAGAGGACTATGGACTATCTCTACAGGCATCGGATGTGGATAATACAGCCTTTCCAGAACTGACTCTTTCAGTTGATACGGGAGAATGGCAGAAATGGAAGGTGGACTGCTCTCTTTCACGACACCTCAGCTAGGCTTTTTGAGTGACACAGGAAAAAAAGGTTTTTCTATGTTCTCTGCATCAAAGTGACATTTTTTCGGATGCTGGAAAACCTGAGGGAGTCCAAGTGCAGGACATTTTTGGCTCAGGTGCTTCCCCTAAAGGTTGCTGGAGGACCCTGTACAAACTCCCATTGAGAAAAGGTCCGGAGACCTTCAGTGGAGGATCGTGGCACGGTATAATAGCCACAAACAGACACAGAGCACACCTTGATCCACAGGTAGGGGAGGGGTGCCCTTTTTGTGGGTCGCAAGAGACAGTGTTTCACCTTTTTCTTAATTGTTCAAGACTGCAGCTTTTCTTGCTTCAGATGGAAGGATTACTGTCAAACGCTGGGGGAGGTTTTTACGCCTATCTTTTTCATTTATGGACCTAAATACAAAAAGACAGGATGCTAGCTCATGTTTTACTTAATTTTTTATTTGGGCAAAGCAAAATTAGCAATTTGTTGTCACGAAAAAGGAAACTACTGGGCTCAGGACTAACAGATGTTGTCTTGGTTTTTAGGGGATTGATAAAATCCCGTATTAACATAGAGTATGCTTTTTACAAGTCCATTGATGACTTGGATGGGTTCAGATTCAAATGGTGTGTAAACCAATGTATTTGTGAGATAGATTATGACGGTTGTTTGCAAGTTCTTGTCTGAGAGTCAAACTTCTGTAAAGCTGCACTTTTCTGATGCGTGACCAACTATTTTTAAGTCTCTTTTTTTTTACTCTTACTCTTTCTTTTTCTTTTAATATTTAATTGATGGTTATTATGTAAAAGTGACTGTAAATAAAAGAGATGTAAAAGT